>NW_006777108.1:906980-993901 GCF_000442215.2 Lipotes vexillifer
AACTGCACGTTATTTACTGGTCGGCTACTGTGTTTCCTCCTCCAGGTATGTGTCCAACCCCATGTCCCAGCCTCTCCCAGTCTTTCATCTCAACTGTAATTAATGGGATTAGTTTTAATCATGACAGGTAAAAATATTATTTTTTTCTTTCTAAAAAACTCAAAATATAACCTAAATTAGATGCCTTTTATAGCTCTGTGGCTCTTAATTCATTTTCTTTTGATGTATCAGAAGAAATCAAATTGAAAAGCTGCTCAATTGAAACAAGAAGTTTTATATCCCCTTTTGCAGGGACTAACAGCCTCTAGGTCACTTGCTCTCAAGTTTCTGAGGTCTCAAGGATCACCTGAGTATTTGTTAAAATCCCATGCTCCCACCACAGACAGCTGTAGGTCTTGGCTGGGATGTGAGGTCTTTCATATAAGCTTTCCTTGTTACTTTGATGCAGGTGGTCTGGGGTCCACATAATGAGACAAATTCCCATGATGAATTAGAGAAATCTAACAAAGCTCTTTCAAATATGTGATTGAGACTGTCTCTATTTTTGATTGATCAAAAGGATGATCACAAGAGGAAAAAAGCAGCGTTCCACAGCCATACTAGGCATTGTTTGGTATCTCACATGGTCTGATGTACAATGCAGACATTCAGTTACTGAGTAAGGGAAACTCCCAATGGGTTTATCACCTGATGCCCCAAACTCATTGTCTTCAGCAGTAAATAAAGTTTTTACCTTGCTGTTCACGCCACTAATTCCTGGTGGAATTTGGCTTGGTGCTTAACAAAAGGAAAATTTCTTAAGAAGACTAGTAATTTTTTTGTTTAGCTCCAATTTCAGTTTGTTGTTTGAGGTTTTTGTTTGTTTGTTTGTTTGTTTTTGCAGTACTCAGGCCTCTCACTGTTGTGGCCTCTCCCGTTGCGGATGCGCAGGCTCAGCGGCCATGGCTCACGGGCCCAGCCACTCCGCAGCATGTGTTTGAGGTTTTTGTGAGTGTCTTCCAACTTGTAGACTACAAAAATGATACTTAGGAACATAATGCTTTTCACTCATTGATTTATCATTCGAATATTTATTGAGCGTTTATTTGTTGCCAAACAATGTACTAGATAAACAAGGAAGATACAGCCATGAACAAAAATGACAATGTAATTCTGATAGCCACAGGAAAACCAGAAAGCATTCCAAGAGTAGGATCTAACTTAGAAGTGGGGGTGGAGTGGAGAAATGGGGACTGGGAAGTATTTTTGAAGGATTCCCTATTGAAGAGGCATTTAAGCTTTGATCTTGAGGACGGATAGGAGTTAGGCTAACAGTAAGTGTGAAATCTTCCCTTGAGTGCTTGCTGTGAGAAGAAGCCAGGCCTGTCCAAGGACCAGAGAGAGGAAGGCCACTGAGGGAATTGGGAAGCAGTCAAGAGAAGAGGCTGCAGTGGTGCTTGAGAATAGTTCACCACAACCAAGTCCATTATGCCCACACTCATGTGCAGTGACACCCTGCTGAGCAGGTTTAAGGTGAGGAATGATGAGATGTGTTTTCTTTCAGGAAGAACAGATAGGCTGCTATATGGAGAAAGGATTAGCAGTGGGAGAGTAGCAAAAATGAATGCAGGAGATGAGTTAGGAAGCCACAGCAATAGTCCAGGTGAGCAATGGTTATGGACGGGTCTATGGTGATGATGGTGGAATTGGAGAGAATAGATCTGAAACATAATGTGGAACTTGGTAATTCATTAGACATGCAGGCAAGAGCAGAGAAGTGTGACATAGTTCCTCAGGTGACTGGCTAGAGAAACTGAGTGGAGAGCTGTGTAATCTAATGAGGTTGGAAACACCGGTGTGGGAGTAGTTTTCATGTAGGGAGCTCACACATTTAGCCCCTGTGGAGAGTGGGTCTTCCAAGTGGAGGTGTCAAGTAAGTAATCTAGGACTCCAGAAAAGAGTCATGCAGAGAGACACAAATGTACTGAAGTCATAGGATTGGATAGGTTCACCTTGGAAATGAGTACAAATGGGGAAGCCTTTAGATATGTTGCTGAGAAGGGGGATCCGGAGAACACAGGGAGGAACTGGCCTTGGAGAAGGACATTTTTGCCAACATGACAGAGGAAAGAGCAGGACGATACATGCAGATACAGGTCAATTTAGAGGGATTTTTTTTTTTTTTTTTTTTTTTTTTTTTAGGAAGTTGAGGGCTATTTAGTGTCTTCTCTTTGCTCTGTGATGTCAGAGGAAAGATCATCTGCTGCCAGTAAGGAAGATGAAAGTAAGATCAGAGGTTTGAGGAGAGAAGAGAGGGTTGAAATGTAGTGCTTTGGGTCCACATGCCAACACTCCCATTTTGCCTTTTCCCTGATGGCTACCAGTTCTCCTGGGGCCGGCCCAGCACTAAGACAGCTGATGTCTATAAGCAGCACTTTTACAGAAGGATCTGAAAGGTACCTGTTGATTTGGTCTAGCGTTTTCATATTTCTAAAAGAAACTCCGAATATACTGTTTCTTCACTTCTTAGAACACCTTCAACGACACTTCAGGGTTATAAAGCACTGAATTTTATGCTGCTGAGAATTGTCCATTCAGAGTGTGCCATATAGTTCTTTTCTTGCAGAACACAACTGCTCTGAAAGAGTGCCCTCTGAGTTTAGACTCCACGAGAAGGAGTCCGTGCAGAAAACCCGCTGAAGGTTTTGAAGTAGGCAACTGGGTCAACCCATGTTTGCTGACTATAATGGTTGGATTTCCATTTAACATTAAAGCCTATGGAGAAACCTATAAAGGACTTCCCTCTAGTGAAAATTTTACCAAAAACTGGCACGGATGATACAGAAATTCCCTTACTTATGGTTTGGTTCTCTCAGCATCTTATCAAGCTGAAGAGTTTTCTAGTGAAACCTTTGATGGTTATGCCTAACAGCTGCTCCTAACTAGTCATGATGTGACTTGATTTGAAGCCAAATCTTGTAAGTAGGATTAATGCCCCCATCTGTTTTTCCATCCCCAGTGCATATTTAACCAAATGATCTTTTTCCCTCTTGATTTTATTTACTCATTAGCTGTGTTGTAATGAAGATTCCACAGTGGCTAATTCTTGGGGCTCACCAGGAGGTTGAGATATGTCAGGGCTGGCCTGAGGCTGTAGTGTGCAACAGCTTTCTCTTCTCTCTCAAGCTGCCACTGGGATACAGAATCACAAGCTCTTGTTTAAACTTCAAGAGGAGCCCTCTTAATGTTTGTAGAATGAAGCTGCAGAGGGGGTTATGGGGAGAATAACACTGGTCCTTTGGTACAGTGAGCTCTGTGGCAGGTCTGAGGAGAGATAACAGGACTTCATCTACTGAAGGTGAATTCACGGCAGGTTAGTCTGGGATGGTGAACAAACCTGCCTTTTCCTACATTTTTTTTTCCCTTCCAGCACTCACTTTTCACCAACCTAGAGTTAAGAAGGAGAATCTTAGTTTTTGTGTGATTTTTCTTCTTCCACTATAATTTCCTGTGCTTTCCTTCTCTGTGGACTTCCCAAAGTTACCTCATGTCTGTCTGTTTTCTAAAAAACTCCACCATTTTCTTCCCTTCATATCATTAGAGCATGTATTTGGTTGTTCTGTCTGGACTCACATCACTCTTTTCTTCACTCAGTCTTTTTTCACTCCTTTTATTGCTCACACAGCTCTTGAAGCACACAAATTTCTTTATACCCAGTATTTTTTTTTTTTTTTTTTTTACCAAGATCATGGTTCCTCTGCAGGAGGAAAACATCTTAGAGCCCTAGAATGTGAACTAGCTTACTAGGTTAAAATATTAAGAGTATTTGCCTTTTTAAAGAAAACCACATTAAAAGGAACCCACAGCAATCACTATGGATAGAATTTCATGTATTTTGATCCTTGCATTTGTTTCATGGCATCTTTCAGGAGCAAATGATCTGCCCACATTCAAGGTTAAACTTGTCTACATTCAGAGACGCGGTTCCTGTTTTCTGACATACTTGCTGAGTAAACAACACAAGTCTTTGGTCATGTTGTGTCCTCTCTCTCAGGGGCAAGCCCTCTGACCTTGCCTAGTGTGTTGCTCCCACAAAGAGTAGAAGAAGATCTGGGAAGTGTGACATAGTTGCACACTGACTAGTGTCGTTCAAGTACCGACCCACCATGGCTACCATGTGACCACCATCAGCCTCATCTTCCTTAACATTTTTTTTTGTCTTTTTACACATTTTTTAAAAAATTAAATTTATTTTTTATACAGCAGGTTGTTATTAGCCATCCATTTTATACACATCAGTGTATACATGTCAATCCTAATCGCCCAATTCATCACACACACCCCCACCCCCCCACACTTTCCCCCCTTAGTGTCCATACGTTTGTTCTCTACATCTGTGTCTCAATTTTTGTCCTGCAAACCAGTCCATCTGTACCATTTTTCTAGGTTCCACATACATGCGTCAATATATGATATTTGTTTTTCTTTTTCTGACTTACTTCACTCTGTATGACAGTCTCTAGATGCATCCACGTCTCTGCAAATGATCCAATTTCGTTCCTTTTTATGGCTGAGTAATGTTCCATTGTATATATGTACCACATCTTCTTTATCCATTCGTCTGTCGATGGGCATTTAGGTTGCTTCCATGACCTGGCTATTGTAAATAATGCTGCAGTGAACATCGGGCTTCATGTGTCTTTTTGAATTATGGTTTTCTCTGGGTATATGCCCAGTAGTGGGATTGCTGGGTCATATGGTAATTCTATTTTTAGTTTTTTAAGGAACCTCCATACTGTTCTCCATAGTGGCTGTATCAATTTATATTCCCACCAACAGTGCAAGAGGGTTCCCTTTTCTCCACACCCTCTCAGCATTTGTTGTTTGTAGGTTTTCTGATGATATCCATTCTAACCACTGTGAGGTGATACCTCACTGTAGTTTTGATTTGCATTTCTCTAACAATTAGTGATGTTGAGCAGCTTTTCATGTACCTCTTGGCCATCTGTATGTCTTCTTTGGAGAAATGTCTATTTAGGTCTTCTGCCCATTTTTAGATTGGGTTGTTTGTTTTTTTAACATTGAGCTGCATGAGCTGTTTATATATTTTGGAGATTAATCCTTTGTTGATTCATTTGCAAATATTTTCTCCCATTCTGAGGGTTGTCTTTTCGTCTTCTTTATGGTTTCCTTAGCTGTACAAAAGATTTTACGTTTCATTAGGTCCCATTTGTTTATTTATGTTTTCATTTCCATTGCTCTAGGAGATGGATCAAAAAATATCTTGCTGTGATTTATGTCAAATTGTGTTCTTCTTATGTTTTCCTCTGAGTTTTATAGTGCCTGGTCTTACATTTAGGTCTCGAATCCATTTTGAGTTTATTTTTGTGTATGGTGTTAGGCAGTATTCTGATATCATTCTTTTACATGTAGCTGTCCAGTTTTCCCAGCACCACTTATTGAAGAAACTGTTTCTTCTCCATTGTATATCCTTGCCTCCTTTGTCATAGATTAGTTGACCATAGGTCTGTTGGTTTATCTCTGGGCTTTCTATTCTGTTCCATTGACCTATATTTCTGTTTTTGTGCCAGTACCATATTGTCTTGATTACTGTAGCATTGTAGTATAGTCTGAAGTCAGGGAGTCTGATTCCTCCAGCTCCATGTTTTTCCCTCAATACTTCTTTGGCTATTCGGGGTCTTTTGTGCCTCCATACAAATTTTAAGATTTTCTGTTTTAGTTCTGTAAAAAATGGCATTGGTAATTTGATAGGGATTGCATTGAATCTGTAGATTGCTTTGGGTACTAGGGTCATTTTCACCACATTGATTCTTCCAATCCAAGAGCATGGTATATCTCTCCATCTGTTGATCTTTGTTGATCATTTGCAAATATTTTCTCCCATTCTGAGGGTTGTCTTTTCGTCTTCTTTATGGTTTCCTTAGCTGTACAAAAGATTTTACGTTTCATTAGGTCCCATTTGTTTATTTATGTTTTCATTTCCATTGCTCTAGGAGATGGATCAAAAAATATCTTGCTGTGATTTATGTCAAATTGTGTTCTTCTTATGTTTTCCTCTGAGTTTTATAGTGCCTGGTCTTACATTTAGGTCTCGAATCCATTTTGAGTTTATTTTTGTGTATGGTGTTAGGCAGTATTCTGATATCATTCTTTTACATGTAGCTGTCCAGTTTTCCCAGCACCACTTATTGAAGAAACTGTTTCTTCTCCATTGTATATCCTTGCCTCCTTTGTCATAGATTAGTTGACCATAGGTCTGTTGGTTTATCTCTGGGCTTTCTATTCTGTTCCATTGACCTATATTTCTGTTTTTGTGCCAGTACCATATTGTCTTGATTACTGTAGCATTGTAGTATAGTCTGAAGTCAGGGAGTCTGATTCCTCCAGCTCCATGTTTTTCCCTCAATACTTCTTTGGCTATTCGGGGTCTTTTGTGCCTCCATACAAATTTTAAGATTTTCTGTTTTAGTTCTGTAAAAAATGGCATTGGTAATTTGATAGGGATTGCATTGAATCTGTAGATTGCTTTGGGTACTAGGGTCATTTTCACCACATTGATTCTTCCAATCCAAGAGCATGGTATATCTCTCCATCTGTTGATATCATCTTTAATTTCTTTCATCGGTGTCTTATAGTTTTCTGCATACAGGTCTTTTGTCTCCTTAGGTAGGTTTATTCCTCGGTATTTTATTCTTTTTGTTGCAATGGTAAATGGGAGTGTTTCCTTAATTTCTCTTTCAGATTTTTCATCATTAGTGTGCAAGAGACTTCTGTGCATTAATTTTGTATCCTGCTACTTTACCAAACTCATTGATTAGCTCTAGTAGTTTTTTGGTAGCATGTTTAGGATTCTCTATGTATAGTATCATGTCATCTGCAAACAGTGACAGTTTTACTTCTTCTTTCCCAATTTGTATTCCTTTTATTTCTTTTTCTTCTCTGATTGCCGTGGCTAGGACTTCCAAAACTATGTTTAATAATAGTGGTGAGAGTGGACATCCTTGTCTTGCTCCTGATCTTAGAGGAAATGCTCTCAGTTTTTCACCATTGAGAATGATGTTTGCTGTGGGTTTGTCATATATGGCCTTTATTATGTTGAGGTAGGTTCCCTCTATGCCCACTTTCTGGAGAGTTTTTATCATAAATGGGTGTTGAATTTTGTCAAAAGTTTTTTCTGCATCTATTGAGATGATCATATGGTTTTTCTTTTTCAGTTTCTTAATATGGTGTATCACATTGATTGATTTGCATATATTGAAAATACTTGCGTCTCTGGGGTGAATCCCAATTGATCATGGTGTATGATCCTTTTAATGTGTTGTTGGATTCTATTTGCTAGTATTTTGCTGAGGATTTTTACATCTATATTCATCAGTGATATTGGTCTGTAATTTTCTTTTATTGTAGTATCTTTGTCTGGTTTTGGTATCAGGGTGATGGTGGCCATACAATGAGTTTGGGAATATTCCTTCCTCTGCAATTTTTTGGAAGAGTTTGAGAATGATGGTTGTTATCTCTTCTCTAAATGTTTGATAGAATTCACCTGTGAAGCCATCTGTTCCTGGACTTTAGTTTGTTGGAAGATTTTTAATCACAGTTTCAATATCATTACTTGTTTTAGGTCTGTTCATATTTTCTATTTCTTCCTGGTTCAGTCTTGGAAGGTTATACCTTTCTAAGAATTTGTCCATTTCTTCCAGGTTGTCCATCTTATTGGCATAGAGTTGCTTGTACTAGTCTCTTAGGATGCTTCGTATTTCTGTGGTGTCTCTTGTAACTTCTCCTTTTTCATTTCTAATTTTATTTATTTGAGTCCTCTCCCTCTTTTTTCTTCATCAGTCTTGCTAATGGTTTATCAATTCTGTTTATCTTGTCAAAGAACCAGCTTTTAGTTTTATTGATCTTTGCTATTGTTTTGTCTCTATTTCATTTATTTCTGCTCTGATCTTTATGATTTCTTTCCTTCTGTTAACTTTGGGTTTTGTTTGTTCTTCTTTCTCTAGTTCCTTTAGGTGTGACATTAGATTGTTTACTTGAGATTTTTCTTGTTTCTTGAGGTAGGCTTGTATAGCTATAAACTTCCCTCTTAGAACTGCTTTTGCTGCATCCCATAGGTTTTGGATCATCGTGTTTTCATTGTCATTTGTCTCTATGTATTTTTTTATTTCATCTTTTATTTCTTCAGTGATTTCTTGGTTATTTAGTAATGTATTGTTTAGCCTCCATGTGTTTGTGTTTTTTACATTTTTTCCCTGTAATTGATTTCTAATCTCATAGCATTGTGGTCAGAAAAGACGCTTGATATGATTTCAGTTTTCTTAAATTTACCAAGGCTTGAGTTGTGACCCAAGATATGCTCTATACTGGAGAATGTTCTGTGAGCACTTGAGAAGAGAGTGTAATCTGCTGTTTTTGGATGGACTATCCTATAAATATCAATTAAATCTATCTGGTCTATTGTGTCATTTAAACCTTATGTTGCCTTATTAATTTTCTGCTTGGATGATCTGTCCATTGGTGTAAGTGAGGTGTTAAAGTCCCCCACTATTATTGTGTTACTGTTGATTTCCTCTTTTAGAGCTGTTAGCAATTGCCTTATGTATTGAGGTGCTCCTGTGTTGGGTGCATAAATATTTACAATTGTTATATCTTCTTCTTGGATTTATCCCTTGATCATTATGTAGTGTCCTTCCTTGTCTCTTGTAACATTCTTTATTTTAAAGTTTATTTTATCTGATATGAGAATTGCTATTCCAGCTTTCTTTTGATTTCCATTTGCATGGAATATCTTTTTCCATCCCCTCACTTTCAGTCTCTATGTGTCCCTAGGTCTGAAGTGGGTCTCTTGTAAACAGCATATATATGGGTCTTGTTTTTGTATCCATTCAGCAAGCCTGTGTCTTTTGGTTGGAGCATCTAATCCATTTATGTTTAAGGTAATTTTCCATATGTATGTTCCTGTTACCATTTTGTTAACTGTTTTGGTTTTGTTTTTGTAGCCCCTTTTCTTCTTTTATGTTTCCCACTTTGAGAAGTTCCTTTAGACTTTGGTGTAGAGCTGGTTTGGTGGTGCTGAACTCTCAGCTTTTGCTTGTCTGTAAAGCTTTTGATTTCTCCATCTCATCTGAATGAGATCCTTGCCAGGTAGAGTATTCTTGGTTGTAGTTTCTTCCCTTTCATCACTTTAAGTATATCATGACACACCCTTCTGGCTTATAGAGTTTCTGCTGAGAAATCAGTTGTTAACCTTATGGGAGTTCCCTTGTATGTTATTTGTCATTTTTCCCTTGCTGCTTTCAATAATTTTTCTTTGTCTTTAATTTTTGTCATTTTGATTACTATGTGTCTTGGTGTGTTTCTCCTTGGGTTTGTCCTGTATGGGACTCTCTGCACTTCCTGCACTTGGGTGGCTATTTCCTTTCCCATGTTAGGGAAGTTTTCGACTATAATGTCTTCAAATATTTTCTCGGGTCCTTTCTCTCTCTCTTCTCCTTCTGGGACTCCTATAATGCGAATGTTGTTGAGTTTAATGTTGTCCCAGAGGTCTCTTAGGCTGTCTTCATTTCTTTTCATTCTTTTTCTTTATTGTGTTCTGCAGCAGTGAATTCCACCATTCTGTCTTCCAGGTCACTTATCCGTTCTTATGCCTCAGTTATTCTGCTATTGATACCTTCTAGTGTAGTTTTCATTTCAATTATTGTATTGTTCATCTCTGTTTGTTCTTTAATTCTTCTAGGTCTTTGTTAAATATTTCTTGCATTTTCTCGATCTTTGCCTCCATTCTTTTTCCGAGGTCCTGGATCATCTTCTCTATCATTATTCTGAATTCTCTTTCTGGAAGATTGCCTATCTCCATTTCATTTAGTTGTTTTTCTGGGGTTTTATCTTTTTTCTTCATCTGGTACATAGCCCTCTGCCTTTTCATCTTGTCTGTCTTTCTGTGAGTGTGGTTTTTGTTCCACAGGCTGCAGGATTGTAGTTCTTCTTGCTTCTGCTGTCTGCCCTCTGGTGGATGAGGCTATCTAAGAGGCTTGTGTAAGTTTCCTGATGGGAGGGACTGGTGGTGGGTGTTGTTCTGGTGGGCAGAGCTCAGTAAAACTTTAATCTGGTTGTCTGCTGATGGGTGAATCTGGGTTCCCTCCCTGTTGGTTGTTTGGCCTGAGGCAACCCAACACTGGAGCCTACCTCGGGCTAATGGCATACTCTGGGAGGGCTCATTGCCAAGGAGTACTTCCCAGAACTTCTGCCTCCAGTGTCCTTGTCCTCACAGTTAGGCACAGCCACCCCCTGCCTCTTCAGGAGACCCTCCAACACTAGCAGGTAGGTCTGGTTCAGTCTCCTGTAGGGTCACTGCTCCTCCCATGGGTCCCCATGCACACACTACTTTGAGTGTGCCCTCCAAGAGTGGAATCTCTGTTTCCCCCAGTGCTGTTGAAGTCCTGCAGTCAATCGTGCTATCCTTCAAAGTCTGATTCTCTAGGAATTCCTCCTCCCATTGCTGGACTCCCAGGTTTGGAAGCCTGATGTGAAGCTCAGAACCTTCACTCCATTGGGTGGACTTCTGTGGTATAAGTGTTCTGCAGTTGTGAGTCACCCACCCAACAGTTATGGGGTTTGATTTTATTGTGATTGCACCCCTCCTACCATCTCATTGTGGCTTCTCCTTTGTCTTTGCATGTGGGGTATCTTTTTGGTGAGTTCCAGTGTCTACCTTTCGATGATTTTTCAGCAGTTAGTTGTGATTCCAGTGTTCTCAAAAGAGGGGAGTCTGCCTTAACTTTTGAATGGAGATGATACCTCCTGCCCTTCCCATAGGCAGTTGTGGTACTCCCATGGTACTTTGTACTCATCTCTTTTACAGTATTTAGTAAAATCTGTTGTAATTTTAAATTTTAAATTGTAACTTTAAATTGTGGTAGTTTTAAAATATTGACTCCACGTTTAAGAACTGTTGTTTTCATCTTTTTACACATCGTTTTTCCCCAGTGCCTAGTATAGTACAACATATTGTAGAGAATCAAAACATTCTTTTAAGTAAGTAAATTCAGCTCAACATCATCTATTGAGATCTTTATGTAAAGCCTTTCTCTAGGTGCAATGGAAATGCCAAAATGAAAAAGAACTTCAAATCTATTTTTAAATACAGGAAAACAACTATCAGAGTACTTTTGTACTCTAAGAGTACAAAAGTGAGATCATGGAAATGCCAAAGAATCATTGGAGGAAAAGATTAATTTCAATGAGAGAAACCTGGGAGAGGTTCTTCAAGGAGATGCATTTCAACTGGCCTTGAGGGGTGGGAAGGATTTGAGCAGGTGGAAGATCACAGGTAGGGTTGTGAGCTGCCTGAGTCACACTCAGAGGAGGGAGAGCTTCCCTGCCTGCTCATCCATGGAGCAAAGGATCAAAGGGAATTGGGCTGATTTGTAACAAATAATACTCTTAGCAGGAAGCATGACATTTTGCCATTCATAATTAATAGAATAAGTATCAGAAGTTTCTCTTTGATCAGATTTCAGGGTTTAAACAAAGATCTAATAAATAATTCATTATTTCTAAATGTTATCTTCATCTATAAGCTCTTCCTAGATTTTGTAAACACATAATAGGACAATAACACTACTTTCTTTTAAGAATTTTCATAAGGCAAGTTGGGATGATCTGTCTGCTTACTATAAGAAAAAAATGTGTAATTTGGTTCTTATAATTTGACTCATCATTTAAAAAATAAAACAAAGGGTGCCACATGGACATTAAATGTCAAACTGTATCCCAGAGTGGAATCCAACATCTCTGGATCTTTTCTATTCATGATGGAACTGTGGTTCTTGGTAGTGAGAGGAGCTTCTGCCCTGTCTTCCTTCCTGGGCCTGAGCCAGCACATGTTCTAAGTTAGGGCTCTGGGAGTCATGCAGAGAAGTCTCTGTGAGAGCTTCATAAAGCTATCTGGATGTTCTCCAAACTTGACTGTGCACAGGTTTGGTGCATCCGGCTCACAGCCAGTTTGAAGACCATGGATATGTCTCCAAGAACTCAGTTTTCTTTCCTCTCAGTCCTTCTTCCAGTAAAACACCTAAAGAGCTTTCATCCTCAGGTTGCCCAACTAACTCTTCACCCTTGGATTGGGGAATCCCTTTGCTGGTATCCTTGACATGGGCTGATAATAAAAATGCTTTATGCTGTACATGCTACAGTGTCAGAGATGGTACAGAGTGGGAAAAAGACTTGGAGTTTTGAGATTTGCTGCCTGATAGTCTCTAAATTGGGGCCCTGAAAAGGAGATTATAAATAGGATATGGGTCATAGGCAGTGATATCAGAAGAAGGGAAACTTTTTGATCCAGTTTAGAGTAATACAGCATGAATACCTTTCCTAGCAGATACAATGGTACCCTGCCTAGATGGCCTTTGGATCCATCCTTCAGCCTCTTGATCTGTTGCTGCTAATTAGTCACTCCTGTGACCTTCAGAGGTTTGCCCATGGAGCTGGAAGAACTGCAAGAGTGCCTTCCCCTCCCTGCTGGGCATCCTGTAACCAACAGCTGAGCAATGGAGGAGTACACAAGCTCAGCTTCTCTCCTTCCAGATGGAGAAACTGAGGTGTCATTTCTTTTCTCAAGTTCCCCTCAGGGTCAGGCTGGCCTAGAACTCCTTCCCTGAACCACACTCTTGGCTGACTTGGACCCCTTTCCAATCCTGCTGTTTCTATGCCTCACTGGTCTCCTCAGATAGCACATCCTTAATAGATCACTTGTATCCAAATCCTTGGTTCAGGGAGAAACTTATTTAAGCTATTTTTGCCATATAAAGGGGGAAGAACCCTCCCTGCCCTTTGTTTTCAAGAAATAAAAAGAAGAGATAATTCATCTGTTGACAAGATGTGCTATTACCAATGTCAGAATTATAATTCTGCTTATGTCTGCTACTTTATGAAAATAAATGATAGCAATATCATTCTACTGGATCTAAAAGCATAGTGGGAATTGGTTACAACGTTTTCAAAGCAGGATTTCAGAGAACATATATATCCAACCTCCCATCTTATTAAGTGCCACATTGGGTTTTTCCAGGTTATGTTAAGTTGAAAACAAAAGAGCTCAGGAGACAGACAGGCTTTCTCCTCAAGTAAATAATATAAGTGTAACATCTGTTGATTTTTGACAGAATAAGCTCTATATATCTTGCCAATTATCCATTTAAAATTGGTCTGTGTGGCTGCTACTGCCACCTGTGTAGTAAGTGAAGTGCATCCGTGGCTTTCAGTCGCTTATGGAGCAACTGCGTAGCTCCAATACCAGGTAAACCCCAGTTCCCTGTCAGCAACAGGGAACAGAGAAAAGTGATTCAGGAGGCCAAAATGTGGTTGAGCTTGAATTAATCTTAAGGAATCATTTATGGATTGATCACCTACCTAATAGCAGATGAGGGTACAGTAAGAGGAGAGTCCTCAATTTCAGGTCTTAACAATGGAGGGCTCAACTGCACACATTTCATCATCCCAGAAGCCCTTACCATTTTTTCTTAACACCTCTTCTTATGTGTAGGATTAATACATAGTGTTGATTAGTATTTATTTGTTTAAGCTGTGTTTCTGGCAATTGCGGGTTCCTGTTGTTGCTCTTGTGTTTCATTCTGTTCTGTCTTATTGACTAGAGGACTGTTTTCTTTTTTCCCCCCAAACTCCCTGCAGAATTCACTCCAGGAGGGTCTTATTCACACTTGTAAAATAGCTGATGACTGTGAAATCATGTTTGCCTCAAGGTTTATAATTTAAATTCTTTATTTACTCTAGTTTATTTTGATAGTTAAAGAACCCCTGCGCTGTGTGTGTGTGTGTGTGTGTGTGTGTTTCACAAATATCTTACTGAATTATGCACAGTAGTTTCCAGGTTTTTTTTGTGTAGCAGTTAGTCTTTTTTGTACCCTCTGAATGTCATCAAGCAGGGAACTTGATTTTAGATGTGCTGCAAAAATGACTATTGATTTAGGGCAAACTATAAATTATCTGAATCCTTCCCCCTTACCTCTAGACATCTAGGGATAATTGGCTGGGGGTCCAGCCCTTCCTTCACTATGAAAGCTGAACGCCATCCATCAGTTCCAATAACACATTCGGGGAGGGTGGAGAATGATCACAGGGAATGTCTTTGATTCTTGTAAGTTTTACACCACCGACTAGCCCGAGCTACTTCCTCCTCCATGTTCTCCCATAATTAGGACAGTCCCTCTCATCCAGTTGTGATCGCCTGGAATTAGGGTCACCTCTGAGCCTCTATTTTAAAATCCTTAAAGTTTTAAAATATTTACTTTTGTCCAAAACACACAGATGAAGCACAGGGCCTTGTGGGTCATCGAACAGATCTGATACTTTAATGGATTTAAAGAAAAGCAGTGGACTGTTTTCCCTTCATCTCACAGATGACCCTGCCTGGTTTCTAATCTTTGGGGTAAAGGATCCATAATTTAATAAAGTAGGGATAAATTAAGGAGATTTCTTAGAAGTGGCCCTTGCTGTTTAGGTGCAAGTATTCAAGAACATCTGACCTTGAAATTCTCTTTCTTGGCCTGTTTCCCAGGGCTTTTGAACAGTCTTGTTACTGCTCAAGTTGAGAAATGGCCAGAGTTTTTGCAATGGCTGCAGTGGCTTCTCAGAATTTAACACTTTCTGATGTTACATCTTTTGTTTTTAGTCACTTCACAATGTTGTGGATTTGAGCTTCTGGTATTCCAAAAGTAATAATCCATTCATACTGAGCCACTGCTGCAAGGATGTTGCTGGAAATTGGCTCCTTGCACTAATATGCAAGCATGGGCTGCTGGATAAACATGGCAGACAGACAAAGGCATTTATCTCCACTGCATCCTCAAACCCAAACATGATTAAAATGGAGAGGAGAAAACGGTAAATGAGAGATGTAGAGAGAATTTTGGAAGTTGGAGATTATATAGAGAAACTCTCCCACCCTGTGCTGCCAGATAACTCCTGTTCTCTCTGGAGAAGTTGAACCAAGCAGAATATGGTTCAGGGTGACCTGGAACGGCTGAGGACAGGGCGAAGGCACATCCAGAAAAGAGATGATTGAGTGAAAGTCTGCATATGGAATGAGGAACACCTTAGTCTCTCTCTCCTGCTTAGTGTCAATATCTCTAGAAGTCAGATTAATAGTTCTTAAACAGAATTTGTGAGAAAGAAAGGAATCCAAGAGAAAGATCTTCAGAGACTTGTGTCCACAGAAATGGTTAATTTCTTGCAAATCAGCAAACTGTCCTGACCCAGGGAGCTTCCAGTCATGACCTTTAAATACAAATGGAACCGCCAAGAATCACCAGAAGTTTGAGAAAAGCCTCTAGCATGAAAAACCCAGGCCAAACAAAGTGGGAGCGGCAAGAGACAGAATTTCACAGGAAATAGAAAAATGCAAGGAGTATAATAAAACATTGGGAAAATAAAACCCTAATATTGCCAAAGAGATAAGAAGAGATTTCGGTTATGGCAAAGGAGCAGGATAAGATGGAAAAGGGAACATTCCGAGAAGAAGAAAAACTCCTGGAAATTAAAGCTATGATGGAAGATAAAATTGAGGAAATCTCCAAGAAAATAGAAACAGTAATACCACCAACTAAGTGATTAAAAAAAAAAATAGGAAATTTGATAGTCTTGGACTATGCAGAAAGTCCTATCATTTTGAAAGTGGTGATTTTTA
This sequence comes from Lipotes vexillifer, assembly GCF_000442215.2. Taxonomy (NCBI): domain Eukaryota; kingdom Metazoa; phylum Chordata; class Mammalia; order Artiodactyla; family Lipotidae; genus Lipotes; species Lipotes vexillifer. Next base: position 922,684 of record NW_006777108.1, read on the forward strand.
TCTTTTTCTTTCCAAAAATTATTTCTCTTATTAGTTTTTCTTGTCTTACCCAATTTCCTTGGGCTTCCATTACAACACAGAAGAGTGGTAGTAATAACAGGCATCCTTGCCTAGTTCCTGACTTGAACAGTAAATTCTCCATATCTGGCTAAAGATGACTCCTTATGTTCCTGACTTACTTATTATTTTTAACTGGGAACAAGTGTTGAATTTTATAAAATGGATATTTACTAATCTCCATTCAGAAGATTATAGGGTTTTTCTCTTTTAAACTGTTAAAACAGTACTGTTTTGGCCTGAGAATAAATTAGGGGATTGAGAGTCAGGGTGGAATAAATTGCAATATACATGTATTACTCTAAATGATTTTGTTTAATATAAAAAAATTAAACTAAGTACAAAAAACAAATACAATATTAATGATGCTGCAATCATGGCAACTTTATTACTTGTTCTTAGCATCGTTTAGAACTTAGCTAATTTGATAGGAGAGAAATAACTTCCTTGAATAATTATTGTTAATCTAGTTAATTTGTTTAAATCAATGTGATATTTTGGCCATATCAAAAGCACATTGAGACAAAGTTACAAAAGCTATCACAGGGTAAATTAATAACTTTAGTTTGGTGACAAAAAATCAAATTTGTCTTGTATTCCACTGGCAGATAAAGTAACTTACTGATTGTGTAAATATTTCTACCTGTGTGAACAAGCTCTCCCCTACTGTGAACTGGGAAAAATAAATCTTTAAATATTGCAGAGCAGAAAAAGTTTATGCTCTGAACCACCTAGAGCAGAAAATGAAGAAGCAAATTGGAATGTAAGTAATAGATTTGTAACAAAAGTTCTGCTTCAAGACCCCTGAAAAGAAACACATCAGAGTGGTGAGAACCCTGGATTCTGGAGCCAGACTGCCTGAATTTCAATCCCAACTCTACTGCTACTGGTTGTGTGACCTTAGGGAAGTACTTGAGCTTTCTGAGTTTCCTTCTCTTTATTTATTTTAACCTCTTTATTGGAGTATAATTGCTTTATATTGTTGTGTTAGTTTCTGCTGTATAACAAAGTGAATCAGCTATACATATACATATATCCCCATATCTCCTCCTTCTTGCATCTCCCTCCCACCCCTCTAGGTGGTCACAAAGCAAGGAGCTGATCGCCCTGTGCTATGTGGCTGCTTCCCGCTAGCTATTGATTTTACATTTGGTAGTGTATATATGTCCATGCTACTCTCTCACTTCGTCCTAACTTACCCTTCCCACTCCCCATGAGGACTAGTTAGTTTTTGTTTATCTTGAACATGTAAGTGATGGGTTGTATCTGCTTGGCTCTAGAAAAGGGTGAGATTTCTTTCTGTTCTTGCAGTCTCTTAGTGTATTGCCTGCAAAGAACATCACATTCTCGTATAATGCTTCTCCGATAATAAACGTTTTCTTTCTCTATTACATTTGTGGAGAGGTTTTCTGGGGGGATAAGATTTTGTTTAATTATACTTCCCCAGTATATCAATATCAGATACTCACTAATTTCACCATCTTTTTAAATGGAAAATCAAGTATTTCTCAGATACCTGAAATTTAAGTTTACTCTGTTTATTTGTGTTGGAGTGTTAATATTGGATGAAATTTTGACAACTTGGGATAAGTAATGTTTTTGTTACTCAATAAGAATTGTCATGCATTTTACTTTTTTTTTTTTTTTTTTTTTTTTGCGGTACGCGGGCCTCTCACCGTTGTGGCCTCTCCCGTTGCGGAGCACAGGCTCCGGACGCGCAGGCTCAGCGGCCATGGCTCACGGGCCCAGCCGCTCCGCGGCATGTGGGATCTTCCCGAACCAGGGCACGAACCCGTGTCCCCTGCATTGGCAGGCCGACTCTCAACCGCTGTGCCACCAGGGAAGCCCCATTTTACCTTTTTTCCTTCTTTTTTTTTTAAACCTCCCTTGTCAGGTAGATCTATTTATTATATTTACACTTTTTCTTATTATTCAGTTTTTAATTAGTTGCCCCGTCAGCCACACACAGAGCTCAAAAGATGTAGTGGCTGGTTGAACACAAATGCCAAATTCAATCAACTCTTCAACAGGTACAATGACCCATAGAAGCACAGTCTAGGATAGGCTTTAGAGACCTAACAGTAAATTAAATTCTTCATATTCACCTTGGTATAGTTCCCTGTTTTAATATTTTCAGCATGACTGGACATATGCATACCCACATAAGTCCAACCATGCTGAAAATACATAATTTCTGTGGTCAGTAGACAACCTTCTATTGCTTCTTGTAGTAGTAATAAGAAAAGACTGATTTTACCTGGCCAGAACAATTGTTTCCAACAAAAATGGTTTGAGTTCAAGTCCAAATTCCAAGGGAGGAACTAACACAGATCAGTGGGGAAAAGCCTTGTAACTGGGAGAGATGTGCCTTGGGGATGTATTGTGCTAATCTGCATTTCCTAACTGAATTCCACCTGAAGTTTAATCAGCCTTCAAAGTAAGGAAATGGATTTAATGTCATTTTCTTATGATAAATGATAAAAATATTTTTTCCATTCAGACTGATTTTCTACTTTGGCAATTTTTTTTCAGGAAAGACAAGATCCACTTAGAAGCTAGTTTCAGTTGGGAGGGATAAACTGTAAGATTGAGATTGACATATACACACTACTATATATAAAATAGATAACCAGTAAGAACCTACTATATAGCACAGGGAACTCTACTTAATACTCTGTAATGGTCTATATGGGAAAAGAATCTAAAAACAGAGTGAATGTATGTATAACTGATTCACTTTGCTGTACCCCTAAAACTAACACAACATTGTAACTCAACTATGCTCCAATAAAAAATTTTTTTAAAAGAAGATAGTTTACATACATTTGCACATGTTCTATATTGAAAATCTCCATCATCGTTTTTGTATAAACCTATTTTTTATTAATGCTTACTTGAAATTTGAACAAAACGTTTCTTTTGGCTGCATTTCAAGGCCTGAAAATTTTCACTGCAAGGTTTCTGAATACACTGATAGATCAAATTACTGTGCAAACTAAAACCGTGTGTGTGTGTGTGTGTGTGTGTGTGTGTATGTATATGTGTGTGTATTTGAAATAAAATACCATACGTGATTGGCTGGCTCATATCTTATGATCTAAATTTTCTTATAACTGGAAGTTTGTACCCTTTGACAAATACCTCCCAATTTTCCTCACTCCCCAGCCCCTGGTAACCACCATTCTACTCTCTGCCTCTGTGAGTTTGGCTTTTTCAGATCCACATATAAGTGAGATCATATCGTATTTGTCTTTCTGTGTCTGACTTATTTCACTTAGCATAATGCCTTCGAGGTCCATCCATGTTGTCATAAGAGGCAAGATTTCCTTCTTTCTCAAGGCTGAATTTTATTCCATTGTGTATTTTTACCACAATTTCTTGATCCATTCTTCTTTTTACAGACACTTAGGCTGTCTCCATATCTTGGCTATTGTGAGTAATGCTACAAATGAACATGGGAGTACAGATATCTCTTTGAGATAGTGATTTCATTTCTTTTGGATGTTTACCCAGGAGGGACATGCTGGATCATATGATAGTACTATTTTTACTTTTTTGAGGAATTTCCATACTGTTTTCCACAGTGGCTGTACCAATTTACATTCCCATCAACAGTGAACAAGTGTTCCCTTTTCTCCACATCCTCACCAATGCATGTTGTTTCTCATCTTTTTGATGATAGCCATTGTAAGAGATGTGAGGTGATATCTCATTGCATTTGATTTGCATATTCCTGATGATTAGTGATGTTGGGCATCTTTTCATGTACTTGTTGGCCATCTGTTTGTCTTCTTTGGAAAAATGTCTATTCACTTCATTTGCCCGTTTCTAAATGTTTTTAATCACTTCATATTTGTAGGATGTACTCTTAATCCAGTACCTGGCATGTAATAGATGGTCAAGAATTGCATGTTGATGATCTTGGAGGGTTATAAGCAATGTTAGATGTAGTTGTTTTCTATTCTGGCTACACAAGAATTACGTGGGGGTGATTTAAAACATACTCGTGCTTGGCCCCTCCCCAGACCAGTTAAATGAGAATCTCTGCTGGTAGGTCTTGGTAGATATTTAAAGCTCCCCAAGTGATTCCAGTGGGCATCCAGGACTGAACTATTAAATGAATAGGACATCCAGGCATTTTATCAGAACATACTACCAGTGGGCTCCTCCAGGTCATTTACTACTTTTCATTATCCCATTTCCTGCCTTTGTTAAGCACAAATGTTAATCATGTTCTAAAGCCTCTGCTGCAAATGCTGAGCATAAAATGCCCCAGGGGCATTTTAATTTCTTTTTTTTTTTAACATCATTACTGGGGTATAATTGCTTTACAATGGTGTGTTAGTTTCTGCTTTATAACAAAGTGAATCAGTTATACATATACACATGTTCCCATATCTCTTCCCTCTTGCATCTCCCTCCCTCCCACCCTCCCTATCCCACCCCTCCAGGCGGTCACAAAGCACCGAGCTGATCTCCCTGAGCTGATCTCCCTGTGCTATGCGGCTGCTTCCCACTAGCTATCTACCTTACGTTTGGTAGTGTATATATATCCATACCTCTCTCTCGCTTTGTCAAAGCTCACCCTTCCCACTCCCTATATCCTCAAGTCTGTTCTCTAGTAGGTCTGTGTCTTTATTCCTGTCTTACCACTAGGTCCTTCATGACATTTTTTTCCCTTAAATTCCATATATATGTGTTAGCATACGGTATTTGTCTTTCTCTTTCTGACTTACTTCACTCTGTATGACAGACTCTAGGTCCATCCACCTCACTACAAATAACTCAATTTCGTTTCTTTTTATGGCTGAGTAATATTCCATTATGTATATGTGTCACATCTTCTTTATCCATTCATCTGTTGATGGACACTTAAGTTGCTTCCGTGTCCTGGCTATTGTAAACAGTGCTGCAAAGAACATTGTGGTGCATGTCTCTTTTTGAATTATGGTTTTCTCAGGGTATATGCCCAGTAGTGGGATTGCTGGGTCATATGGTAGTTCTATTTGTACTTTTTTAAGGAACCTCCTTACTGTTCTCCACAGTGGCTGTACCAATTCACATTCCCACCAGCAGTACAAGAGGGTTCCCTTTTCTCCACACCCTCTCCAGCATTTATTGTTTCTAGATTTTTTGATGATGGCCATTCTGACTGGTGTGAGATGATATCTCATTGTAGTTTTGATTTGCATTTCTCTAATGATTAATGATGTTGAGCATTCTTTCATGTGTTTGTTGGCAGTCTGTATATCTTCTTTGGAGAAATGTCTATTTAGGTCTTCTGCCCATTTTTGGATTGGGTTGTTTATTTTTTTGTTATTGAGCTGCATGAGCTGCCTGTAAATTTTAGAGATTAATCCTTTGTCAGTTGATTCATTTGCAAATATTTTCTCCCATTCTGAGGGCTGTCTTTTGGTCTTGTTTATGGTTTCCTTTGCTGTGCAAAAGCTTTGAAGTTTCATTAGGTCCCATTTGTTTATTTTTGTTTTTATCTCCATTACTCTAGGAGATGGGTCAAGAAGGATCTTGCTGTGATTTATGTCATAGAGTGTTCTGCCTGTGTTTTCCTCTAAGAGTTTGATAGTTTCTGGCCTTACATTTAGGTCTTTAATCCATTTTGAGCTTATTTTTGTGTATGGTGTTAGGGAGTGAGCTAATCTTATACTTTTACATGTACCTGTCCAGTTTTCCCAGCACCACTTATTGAATAGGCTGTCCCTTCTTCACTGTACATTCCTGCCTCCTTTATCAAAGATAAGGTGACCATATGTGCGTGGGTTTATCTCTGGGCTTTCTATCCTGTTCCATTGATCTTTCTGTTTTTGTGCCAGTACCATACTATCTTGATTACTGTAGCTTTGTAGTATAGTCTGAAGTCAGGGAGCCTGATTCCTCCAGCTCTGTTTTTTGTTCTCAAGATTGCTTTGGCTATTCGGGGTCTTTTGTGTTTCCATGCAAATTGTGAAATTTTTTGTTCTAGTTCTGTGAAAAATGCCAGTGGTAGTTTGATAGGGATTGCATTGAATCTATAGATTGCTTTGGGAAGTAGAGTCATTTTCACAATGTTGATTCTTCCAATCCAAGAACATGGTATATCTCTCCATCTGTTTGTATCATCTTTAATTTCTTTCATCAGTGTCTTATAATTTTCTGCATACAGGTCTTTTGTCTCCTTAGGTAGGTTTATTCCTAGATATTTTATTCTTTTTGTTGCAATGGTAAATGGGAGTGTTTTTTAATTTCACTCTCAGATTTTTCATCATTAGTATATAGGATGCCAGAGATTTCTGTGCATTAATTTTGTATCCTGCTACTTTACCAAATTCATTGATTAGCTCTAGTAGTTTTCTGGTAGCATCTTTAGGATTCTCTATGTATAGTGTCATGTCATCTGCAAACAGTGACAGCTTTACTTCTTCTTTTCTGACTTGGATTCTTTTATTTCCTTTTCTTCTCTAATTGCTGCGGCTAAAACTTCCAAAACTATGTTGAATAAGAGTGGTGAGAGTGGGCAACCTTGTCTTGTTCCTGACCTTAGTGGAAATGCTTTCAGCTTTTCACCATTGAGGATGATGTTGGCTGTGGGCTTGTCATATATGACCTTTATTATATTGAGGAAAGTTCCCTCTATGCCTACTTTCTGCAGGGTTTTTATCATAAAAGGGTATTGAATTTTGTCAAAAGTTTTCTCTGCATCTATTGAGATGATCATATGGTTTTTCTCCTTCGATTTGTTAATATGCTTTATCACATTGATAGATTTGCATATATTGCATTCCTGGAATAAACCCCACTTGATCATGGTGTATGATCCTTTTAATGTGCTGTTTGATTCTGTTCTCTAGTATTTTCTTGAGGATTTTTACATCTATGTTCATCAGTGATATTGGCCTATAGTTTTCTTTCTTTGTGACATCCTTGTCTGGTTTTAGTATCAATATGATGGTGGCCTTGTAGAATGAATTTGGGAGTGTTCCTTCCTCTGCTATATTATGGAAGAGTTTGAGAAGGATAGGTGTTAGCTCTTCTCTAAATGTTTGATAGAATTCACCTGTGAAGCCATCTGGTCCTGGGCTTTTGTTTGTTGGAAGATTTTTAATCACAGTTTCAATTTCAGTGCTTGTGATTGGTCTCTTCATATTTTCTATTTCTTCCTGATTCAGTCTTGGCAGGTTGTGGATTTCTAAGAATTTGTCCATTTCTTCCAGGTTGTCCATTTTAATGGTATAGAGTTGCTTGTAGTAATCGCTCATGATCTTTTGCATTTCTGCAGTGTCAGTTGTTACTTCTCCTTTTTCATTTCTAATTCTATTGATTTGAGTCTTCTCCCTTTTTTTCTTGATGAGTCTGGCTAATGGTTTATCTATTTTGTTTATCTTCTCAAAGAACAAGCTTTTCGTTTTATTGATCTTTGCTATCATTTCCTTAATTTCTTTTTCATTTATTTCTGATATGATCTTTATGATTTCTTTCCTTCTGCTAACTTTGGGGTTTTTTTGTTCTTCTTTCTCTAATTGCTTTAGGTGCAAGGTTAGGTTGTATATTCGAGATATTCCTGTTTCTTTAGGTGGGCTTGTATTCCTATAAACTTCCCTCTTAGAACTGCTTTTGCTGCATCCCATAGGTTTTGGGTCGTCGTGTCTCCATTGTCATTTGTTTCTAGGTATTTTTTGATTTCCTCTTTGATTTGTTCAGTGATCTCTTGGTTATTAAGTAGTGTATTGTTTAGCCTCCATGTATTTGTATTTTTTACAGATATTTTCCTGTAATTGATATCTAGTCTCATAGTGTTATGGTCAGAAAGATACATGATACAATTTCAATTTTCTTAAATTTACCAAGGCTTGATTTGTGACCCAAGATATGATCTATCCCGGTGAATGTTCCGTGAGCACTTGAGAAGAATGTGTATTCTGTTGTTTTCGGATGGAGTGTCCTATAAATATCAATTAAGTCCATCTTGTTTAATGTATCATTTAAAGCTTGTGTTTCCTTATTTATTTTCATTTTGGAGGGTCTGTCCATTGGTGAAAGTGGGGTGTTAAAGTCCCCTACTATGAATGTGTTACTGTCGATTTCCCCTTTTATGGCTGTTAGTATTTGCCTTATGTATTGAGGTGCTCCTATGTTAGGTGCATAAATATTTACAATTGTTATATCTTCTTCTTGGATCGATCCCTTAATCATTATGTAGTGTCCTTCTTTGTCTCTTCTGATAGTCCTTATTTTAAAGTCTATTTTGTCTGATATGAGAATTGCTACTCTAGCTTTATTTTGGTTTCCATTTGCATGTAATATCTTTTTCCATCCCCTTATTTTCAGTCTGTATGTGTCTGTAGGTCTGAAGTGGGTCTCTTGTAGACAGCAAATATATGCGTCTTGTTTTTGTATCCATTCAGCTAATCTGTGTCTTTTGGTGGGAGCATTTAGTCCATTTACATTTAAGGTAATTATTGATATGTATGTTCTCATTCCCATTTTCTAAATTGTTTTGGGTTTGTTATTGTAGGTCTTTTCCTTCTCTTGTGTTTCATGCCTAGAGAAGTTCCTTTAGCATTTGTTGTAAAGATGGTTTGGTGGTGCTGAACTCTCTCAGTTTTTGCTTGTCTGCAAAGGTTTTAATTTCTCCATCAAATCTGAATGAGATCCTTGCTGGGTAGAGTAGTCTTGGTTGCAGGTTTTTCTCCTTCATCACTTTAAATATGTCCTGCCAGTCCCTTCTGTCTTGCAGAGTTTCTGCTGAAAGATCAGCTGTTAACCTTATGGGGATTCCCTTGTGTGTTATTTGTTGTTTTTCCCTTGCTGCTTTTAATATGCGTTCTTTGTATTTAATTTTTGACAGTTTGATTGATATGTGTCTTGGCATATTTCTCCTTGGATTCATCCTGTATGGGACTCTCTGTGCTTCCTGGACTTGCTTAACTATTTCCTTTCGCATGTTAGGGAAGTTTTTAAGTATAATGTCTTCAAGTATTTTCTCATTCCCTTCCTTTTTCTCTTCTTCTTCTGGGACCCCTCTATTTCGAATGTGGTGTGTTTAATGTTGTCCCAGAGGTCTCTGAGACTGTCCTCACTTCCTTTCATTCTTTTTTCTTTATTCTGCTCTGCAGTAGTTATTTCCACTATTTTATCTTGCAGGTCGCTTATCCGTTCTTCTGCTTCAGTTATTCTGCTATTGATCCCATCTAGAGTATTTTTAATTTCATTTATTGTGTTGTTCATCATTGCTTGGTTCATCTTTAGTTCTTCTAGGTCCTTGTTAACTGTTTCTTGCATTTTGTCTATTCTATTTTCAAGATTTTGGATCATCTTTACTATCATTATTCTGAATTCTTTTTCAGGTAGACTGCCTATTTCCTCTTTATTTGTTAGGTCTGGTGGGTTTTTATCTTGCTCCTTCAACTGCTGTGTGTCTTTCTGTCTTCTCATTTTGCTTCTCTTAATGTGTTTGGGGTGTCCTTTTCACAGGCTCCAGGTTCGTAGTTCCCGTTGTTTTTGTTGTCTGTCCCCAGTGGCTAAAGTTGGTTCAGTGGGTTGTGTAGGCTTCCTAGTGGAGGGGACTAGTGCCTGTGTTCTGGTGGATGAGGCTGGATCTTGTCTTTCTGGTGGGCAAGTCCACGTCTCTTGGTGTGTTTTGGGGTGTCTGTGGACTTATTATGATATTAGGCAGCCTCTCTGCTAACGGGTGGTGTTTTGTTCCTGTCTTGCTAGTTGTTTGGCATAGGTTGTCCAGCACTGTAGCTTGCTGGACGTTGAGTGAAGCTGGCTGCTGGTGTTGAGATGGAGATCTCTAGGATATTTTTGCTGTTTGATATTATGTGGAGCTGGGAGGTCTCTTGAGGACCAGTGTCCTGAAGTTGGCTCTCCCACCTCAGAGGCACAGCACTGACTCCTGGCTGCAGCACCAAGAGTCTTTCATCCACACAGCTCAGAATAAAAGGGAGAAAAAGTAGAAAGAAAGAATTAGTAGAAGTAGAAAGAAAGAAAGGAGTATGGGAGGGAGGGAGGGAGGAAGGAAGGAAGGAAGAATGGAAGGAAGGAAAAAAAGAAAGAAAGATAGAAGATAAAATAAAATAAAGTAAGATAAAATAAAATAAAGTTATTAAAATAAAAAATAATTATTAAGAAAAAAATAAATGGACGGATAGAACCCTAGGACAAATGGTGGAAGCAAAGCTATACAGACAAAATCTCACACAGAAGCATACACATACACACTCACAAAAAGAGGAAAAGGGGAAAAAGCCATAAATCTTGCTCTCAAAGTCCACCTCCTCAATTTGGGATGATTCGTTGTCTATTCATGTATTCCACAGATGCAGGGTACATCAAGTTGATTGTGGAGCTTTAATCTGCTGCTTCTGAGGCTGCTGGGAGAGATTTCTCTTTCTCTTCTTTGTTCTCACAGCTCCCGGGGCTCAGCTTTGGATTTGGCCCCGCCTCTGCGTGTAGGTCGGCAGAAGGCCTCTGTTCTTCGCTCAGACAGGACGGGGTTAAAGGAGCCGCTGATTCGGGGGCTCTGGCTCACTCAGGCCAGTGGGGGGAGGGACACGGAGTGCGGGGCGAGCCTGCGGCGGCAGAGGCCAGCATGACTTTGCACCAGCCTGAGGCGTGCTGAGCGTTCTCCCGGGGAAGTCGTCCCTGGATCCCGGGACCCTGGCAGTGGCGGGCTGCACAGGATCCCCGGAACGGGGGTGTGGATAGTGACCTGTGCTGGCACACAGGCTTCTTCGTGGCAGCAGCAACAGCCTTAGCGTCTTATGCCCGTCTCTGGAGCTCCTTTAAGCAGTGCTCTTAATCCCCTCTCCTGGCGCACCAGGAAACAAAGAGGGAAGAATATGTCTCTTGCCTCTTCGGCAGGTCCAGACTTTTCCCTGGGCTCCCTCCCGGCCAGCCGTGGTGCACTCACCCCCTGCAGGCTATGTTCATGCCGCGAACCCCAGTCCTCTACCGGCGCAACGACCGAAGCCCGAGCCACAGCTCTCAGCCCCGCCCGCCCTGGCAGGTGAGCAGCTTCTTGGGCTGGTGAGTGCCGGTTGGCACCGATTCTCTGGGCAGGAATCTCTTCACTTTGCCCTCCGCACCCCTGTTGCTCTGCTCTCCTCCTCGGCTCCGAAGCTCCCCCCTCCGCCACCCACAGTCTCCGCCTGCGAAGTGGCTTCCTAGTGTGTGGAAACCTTTCCTCCTTCACAGCTGCCTCCCACTGGTGCAGGTCCTGTCCCTATCCTTTTGTCTCTGTTTATTCTTTTCTCTTTTGCCCTACCCAGGTATGTGGGGACTTTTTTGCCTTTTGGGAGGTCTGAGGTCTTCTGCCAGCGTTCAGTAGGTGTTCTGTAGGAGTTGTTCCATGTGTAGATGTATTTCTGGTGTATCTGTGGGGAGGAAGGTGATCTCCGCGTCTTACTCTTCCGCCACCTTCCGAAAGCCCAGTTTTAAATAAAGAGTACACAAAAACAAATGAAAGTAATATATAAATAGAAACAAGACAATTTTAATGACTATTTCATAAAAATTGAAATAATTCCTCTATTAAATATTATAATTTGAATCCATTGTGTAAAAATTAATTGAAAAAGAATGGATTAAAAAATGTTTCAATTAACACAATCTTATATGTGTGGGAACCATGAGAATCATCTGGGGGAGGCCACAATGAACTTCAGGAGTTGTTTAACCTCTCCAAGCCTCTGATTACTGAAATGTAATAATGCTCTACTCATAGTGTAAGATTAAATAAAATAATGTATAAAACAGATTTCATAGTCTGCTATATAAATGGAAGTATTACTTTTCAGAGATGTGGTCTCAAATTTTTTAACTAATTATAAAGCCAATTTTAATCCAAATAGTCTTTTAATTTAATTAGTAGGATAAAGCAGATTGCAGGCTAAAATTTTTGAATACCAATGAAAGCAAACAACTTTCTTTTTCCAGCTCGGTTGGGGTATAACTGACAAATAAAATTGTATATATTTAAAGTGTACAATGTGATGATTTGATATACAAATCCTTTGTGAAATGATTACCACAGTCAGGTTAGCTAACATATCCATCACCTCACAGCCTTTGGTGTATGTGTGTGGTGAAAGTGCTTAAGATTTACTCCCTTAGCAAATGTCAAGTGTACAATACAGCATTATTAACTATAGTCACCATGTTGTATTAATACATTAGATCCCCTGAATTTAGTCATCTTATAATTGAAGGCTTGTACCCTTTGATGGGCATCTGCCCATTTCCCCTACCCCACTACCCCTGGCAACTACCAGTCTAGTCACTGTTTCTATGAGATGGACATTTTTTTTAAAGAAAGATTTCACATATAACTGAGATCATATAGTATGTATTTTTCTCTCTCTGACTTATTTCACTTAGCATAATGTCCTCCAGATTTATCCATGTTGTTGTAAATGGCAGGATTACCTTCCTAATGGCTGAATAATCTAGTGCATGTGGGTTGTTTGTGTGTGTGTGTGACATCTTCTTTATCCATTTATCTGTTGATGGACACTTAGGTTGTTCCTGTATCTTGGCTATTGTGAATAATGCTGCAATGAACATGGGAGTGAAGATCTCTCTTCGAGATAGTGATTTCATTTCTTTCAGATGTATACCCAGGATTGGGATTGTTGGACCATATGGCAGCTCTATTTTTAACTTCTTGAGGAATCTCCATACAGTTTTCCATAATGACTGTACCTATTTACATTCCCACCCACAGTGTACAAAGGTTCACTTTTTTTCTACATCCTCTCCAACACTTATTGCTTATTATTTTTATAAAAGCCATCCTAACAGGTATGAGTGATATCTCACTGTGGTTTTTATTTGCTCATTTACCGATGTTTAATAACACTGAGCACTTTTCATGCACCTGTTAGCCATTTGGGAGACAACTTTTAAGAGATATTAAGACGACTTTAATAGTGTTGAATTTTATAGAAAAATTAAAGTTTTATCCTAATTACATTTAATATCTACATATATACAATTGTATACTTTGAGAATTCAGAGAAATCATAGAAGTTAGCCAGTCCAGTGGTTCCAGACTTGGGGATTTCACAGATCAGTAAATTTTCAGAAAAAAGAAAAATGAGAGACTGACAAAAGATTAGCAACTTTTCATTTATTCATGTTAGAAGATAAAAATATCAAATAACTACTACCATCTACTGTTAAATTGAGTTCTTAAAATAAAAGATATTTTAATACCTAATCTTTATAAAAAAGACATCTTATTGCATTGTTTATATTTTCTATTTTTTGTCAGACCATTGAATATTTGTCATGGTACAATTGGCAATTGCTGATGTCTATGGCCATTGGCAGGTGAAAATTCATCCAGTGCTCAAATTTCTCAAATGATGGGAAACTTACCATGGACAAATCACTGGGCAACTCACTAAGTTTAAAAATAAAGGCAACCGGGCTTCCCTGGTGGCACAGTGGTTGGGAGTCCGCCTGCTGATGCAGCGGACACAGGTTTCTGCCCTGGTCCAGGAAGGTCCCATGTGCCGTGGAGCAGCTGTGCCCGTGAGCCATGGCCGCTGAGCCTGCGCGTCCGGAGCCTGTGCTCCGCAAAGGAAGAGGCCACAACAGTGAGAGGCCCACATACTGAAAAAAAAAAGAAAAAGAAAAAAAAAAAGAAAAGGCAACCAGGACAAGTTTACCTAGTATAGTAAAATTTACCATGATATTGCTTATACAGCATGTTTTTCAATTCTTCTCAAAAACATGGATCCCATAAAACATGGATTCAATTGATATAACTTCTATTAATATACAACTATTACTATACCAAACACACACTATTCTGTTTATTAAAGTGGTTTTAGCAGGATCTCGTAGATCATATTATGCTGTGTGTATAACTATGTGAGAGTTACACTTGGAAAATATCTGTAGATTTTTCTATAGTTGAGGTTAGTCTCCCTTGTGAGCATATTTTGTATTCAGTTACTCTTTTAACAAGCATCAATCCATATTGTTCCTTGTCTCCAGGGCTGCCCAAGGCTGACATAACTAATCAATAGTGTAGGAGGAGATTTGAGTAGCAAGGAGAGGATGCCCAGAGGGCTCAGGATCAGGGAAAGTAATGAGGGATTAGCCTGGGTACCACAAAATAAAATGGGAGGTGGCATTTTAGCCAAATGCAAAATAAAAAAGAACTTGACAATGGTATTAATAGTTGAACTCTCATGATAAAAGGGCAGATTAAGGCAACAGTGAGGTCATGAAAGCAGAAGCTTCAGGGAATAACTTTGAAGGTGGCCATTTAATTCCTTACTGTAATAAGTTCATAACTGAAAGAAATTCTGAGCTCTATTTTTTCTCTCCTCTCATTCTTGAAACTTCAACTCCTGAGTCTGCTTCAGCCAAGGAAAATGTGTTGGTCTCCTGACATAAATTCAAGAGCTGACAAGGGAGGTTTTGGAAACCATGATTGTTCTAAAGAATATATTTGAAACCTTGTAAAATGATAGGCAATTAAAGTAAGAAATACACCAAATGTCAAATTTTGTGGTCTCTGGGCAGAGGGATTACAAGCACTTTTTATTATTTTCTCTTGTTTTTTCTGTATTTTCCAAAGATCCCACAATAAGCATGTATCACTTTTATAATCACAAGAAAAATGTTATATATGTGTGTGTGGGGAACTCTGCCAATAGGACTGCTGATACAATTGAGTATAGAGAGTGTTGGCAGTGAAAGTAGAATAATTTCCCACAAAAATATTCCTATTTTAAACACTAATGGAATAGCACCTTAAACTGGAATGGAAGGGTGCTTTTTGGATTACTTAAGTAAAATATTTGCTTTGTCAATGGAAATGTAAATAATTTCATTTAAGATGCTTACTCCATGAACCATGCCTTTTTAGTGACATCATAGGTCTTAAAAATGAGGCAATGTGAACCATGGTTAGGTTTACTTTGTAAAACTGAAGGAAGTGTTACAAGAAGAATGATATGGGAGAAGCTACAATATAACTACTTTTCCAGTGACTTCCTTGCAAAGTAAAACTCTAAGATGAATAGAATCATATTGAAGGCATGAAGAGCCATCAAATTTGGGGTGATTGGTGTGGATTGAGACTGCCCCCCCCAACCCTGCAGCAGTGGAGAAAGCCTTTCAAACTTCTTCAGCCTGTGTGCAGAGGTCCTTGAGGCACTCCGCAGCACCTGGCCCAATGTGGATTATATTTGACCAGTTCCCATTGTACGTGGATTGTTGTCTCCTCTGTAGAGGACAGAATATCCTAGTCATTTGAAAAAATCAATGTAGAGACTATTGAACCCAATCTTAAAGACAGTTTGAACTATATAGAATATTACACAGCTGATTTCCTCTGGAGCTCTTTGGCCTATATATTTTCTGAAGCACTATCTTGGATTTTAAAGGAAAAATATCTTTGCCATTGAATGCTCAGGAGGACCCAACACCACATTTATTCATAATCTGAACCAGTATTAAATGGAAGTGAAATTTGGGTGACTAATATAAGTATAAAATTTTTCAATGAAACTACATCAAAAATGCTTTAATGTCTCCTATTCTTTTATCCTGAAACAAAGTTGATAGTTGATGATGTGGAATGCCACCACTGAGAAATTAATTTGTTTGTTTGTTTTTTGGATATTTCTTTTTCAGTAAGAATATTAAGTGCTTATATTAAGCCTTTTACTTATATGTATGTAAAGCTGTGAAGAGTTGACTGGTTTGACTCTTTAGGGAAAAACATAACAAAAACCCAATGATCTCAAATTTAAAGGCCAAGAGAAAGTAACAACACATGTCAGTAACATCAATGAAAATTCTGCACAGATAAGATTATATAACAACCAAACCCATAGGATTTCACCCCAGCTGGCAAATCACAGAGCCTCACTTCCACATGAAAGCAAATTACTGCATCAGTAAGTAATGCCTGTTCCTCTGTCATTCTGAGGACTGTGCTAGATGGGAATTTAAAAGTTTGGGGTTATTACATCATCAACTCATAAGATGTCAGAACTGAGAAAGTCTTTAAAGAACCTCTAGTTCAACTACCTTTTAACAAGTTCTTTCTTTTTCTTGGAAGAGGAACATCAGAGAGGGAGAGAAGAGAGAGAAAATTTGAGAAATTCTTAGGTCACACAGAAAACCAATTTTCTAATTACAAAACAGTTCCTTTATATGGGTTAATTGTTTTATGATCACCTTTATGTCTCTCCCTCCTTCTTCACTGAATTTCCTTTTTCTTTGGAGACTACCATGATTAGGTCAAAATACTGAGGTAGTCACAGTATATCCATAGAGCCATTCTGATTGCTAACCAGTGTCCAGCATTCATACATTCTTTACCATTTAATTCTAGCCTATAGAGCATCTATTCTCAACTATTTTTCTCTGATAAACATGAGTATGCATGTTAAGTTTGCATGTACATGACATAGCAAATAACATTCCCAGTGGACTGTAACTGCACTGCTTTCCCTTCTACTCAAGAAAGCAACTGACTACAACAGTGACATCTTTCACAGAGAAAATCTTAAATCTACTCAAAAATTTTTAAATTAAATCATTCATATTTTTCATACTTGAAACTATTTTTAGCCACACCTCCAAACTGATGATGACTGTGGGCATTGATATTCCCATTGGTAAGTGTTGCTTTGTGAAGTCACTTCAGTTTGATTTAATCCCTTGCACAATCTTCTGTGGTAGGCACTAGTTTTATCTCCATTTTATACATGAGAAATGTGAAGCTCAGAGAAGTTAAGTAACTTGCCTAAAGTCCCACTGGCCAATAAAGGAAAAGCCAACATCCCAGCCCTGGTATCAGTGACCAAAGTACATAACCTTCCCCTCCTATGCTATGCTGCCTTGGGTCGTGGGTCTCAAATACCCGCTTCTTTTTTGAACCCATAGTGTTGATGGAATAAGAATTTGCACATAGGGTAGAATGTCTGACTCCCAGGAAAATGTAGCTTCTACTCTACCTTCTTTACCATATTTCATCCCTCTTCCTAGAAGTAACTATTGATTTTTATTTTATTACATTTCAGTTAAAAATATATGTATAAGCAAATGTATGTGTTCTTCTCCCTTCCTTTCATAAACGGTGGTACAATATACCACTGTGTACTTTTCTCCACTTTACTTTTTTACTCAGATGTACTTTCTGGAAATTACTCTAAGGATATACATAGACATATTCTCTATTCCTTTTACAACTCCATAGCATTGTACTGGGTGCATGTACTACAGTTCATTTAGCCAGCTCCACTGGATAGACATTTGGGTTGTTTTCAAGCCTTACTTTGTTAAAAATACTGTTACAAAGAATAGATAACCTTATATTTTTTAATATTTTTTTGTATACCCCTTTTTGTCCTTTTGTCACGCATCTTTAGGATAGATTCATAGAAGTAGTATTTTTAGGAAGCTAAAGGTGTATATAATTTGGTACATGTAGTTAAATTCTATTCTATAATAGTTGTATTAATTTACAATCCCAATCAGCAATTCAAGAGTACCTTTCCTCCACAGCATTGCTAACAGATATTTATCAAATTTGGATTTTAATCAAACTGTTAAGTGAGAAAAAGGTATTCCCATGTAGTATTAATTTTCATTTTTAAGTTGAAGTTAGTTGATTTACAATATTATATTAGTATAAGGTGTATAACATAGTGAATCAGAATTTTTATAGAGTATACTCCATTTAATATTATTACAAAATAATGACTATATTTCCTTATGCTGTACAATATATCCTAGTTGCTTATCTTATACATAGCAGTTTGTATATCTTAATCCCATACCCCTGTCTTGCCCCTTACCATTTCCTTCTAAAAAGGAAAAATCATATACAAAATATACATATACAAAAATAAACTCAGAATGGATCATATACAAAAATAAACTCGGAATGGATTAAAGAACTAATGTAAGACCTGAATCCATAAAACTCCTAGAAGAGAACACAAGCAGAACACTCTTTGACATAAATCTTTTACCACTGGTTTGTTCTGTTTATCTCTGTCTCTGTTTTGTTATATTCATTCATTTGTTTTATTTTTTAGATTCCATATATAAGTGAAAACATACAGTATTTGTCTTTCTCTAACTTATTTCACTAAGCATAATACCCTCTAGGTCCATCCACATTGTTGCAAATGGCAGAATTTCATTCTTTTTTATGACTGAGTAATATTTCATTATATACATATATATGTATAATCTTACATCTTTATTCATTCTTCTGTTGATGAACACTTAGATTGCTTCCGTATCTTGGCTATTGTAAATAGTGCTGCTATAAACATTGGGGTTCATGTATCTTTTCAGATCAGTGTTTTTTTTTCTTTACATATATTTCCAAGAGTGGAAATGCTTGATCATATGGTAGTTCTATTTTTGTTTTTTTGAGAAACCTCTATACTGTTTTCCATAGTGGCTTCACCAATTTACATTTCCACAAACAGTGTACTAGCATTCCCTTTACTCTACATCCTCACCAACATTAGCTATTTGTAAACATTTGGATGAGAGCCATTCTGACATTTTTGAGGTAATATCTCATTGTGGTTTTGATATGCATTTCTCTGATAATTAGCAATGTTGAGCAACTTTTCATGTGCCTGTTAGCCATCTGTATGTCTTTAGAAAACTGTCCATTTAAATCTTTTGCCCATTTGTAATGAGGTTGTTTGGTTGCTTTTTTTTTTTTTTTTTTTTTTTTTTTGCAGTACGCGGGGCCTCTCACTGTTGTGGCCTCTCCCGTTGCGGAGCACAGGCTCCGGACACACAGGCTCAGCGGCCATGGCTCACGGGCCCAGCCGCTCTGCGGCATGTTGTATCTTCCCGGACTGGGGCATAAACCCGTTTCCCCTGCATCAGCAGGCGGACTCTCAACCACTGCGCCACCAGGGGAGCCCTGTTTGTTTTTTTATATTGAGTTTTATGAGCTGTTTATAATGTATTTTGGATATTAACTCCTTATTAGTCATATCATTTGCCAATATTTTCTTCCAATCAGTGGGTTTCTTTTTGTTTATGGTTTCCTTTGCTGTGCAAAAGCTTTTAAGTTTAATTAGGTCCCATTTGTTTATCTTTGCTTTTGTTTCTTAGTAGACAAATCTAAAAGGTTTATGTCAAAGAGTGTTCTGCTTATGTTCTCTGCTAGGAGTTTTATGGATTCAGGTCTTACATTAGATCTTTAATCCATTTTGAGTTTATTTTTGTATATGATGCAAGGAAATGTTCTAATCTCATTCTTTTACATGTGACTGCCCAGTTTTTCCCACCACCACTTATTGAAGTGATTGTCTTTTCTCCATTGTGTATTCTTGCCTCCTTGGTCATAGATTAATTGACTATAAGTCCTTGGGTTTATTTCAAGGTCCTCTATTCAGTTCCATTGACAGTGTCTGTTTTTGTGTCAGTACCATACTGTTTTGATTACTGTAGCTTTGTAGTATAGTTTGAAATCAGAGCGAGTGATACCTCCAGCTTTGTTCTTTTTGCTCAAGATTTCTTTGGCAATTAAGAGTCTTCTGTGGTTTTATATAAATTTTAGTATTGCTTGTTCTAAAAATTGTTTGTTCTAAATTGTTGAAACATGCCATGGGTATTTTGATAGGGATTACATTAAATCTATAGATTACTCTGGGTAGTATGAACATTTTAACAATACTAATTCTTTCAATCCATGAACATGGGCTATCTTTCCATTTATTTGTGTCATCTTCAATTTCCTTCATCAGTATTTTAGAGCTTTCAGAGTAAAGGTCTTCTCCTTGGTTAAGTTTATTGCTAGGTATTTTATTCTTTTTGAAGCAATTTTAAGTGAGATTGTTTTCTTGCTTTCTTTCTAATAGTTCATTGTTAGCATTGTAGACAAAAACCAGATTTCAGTATCTTAATCCTGTATACTGTAATTTGACTGAATTCATTTATTAGTTCAGTAATTTTTTGTGTGAAGACTTTAGGTTTTTCTATATATATATAGTATTATGTCATCTGCAAATAGTGACAGTTTTTTCTTTCCTTCCAGTTTAAATGCCTTTTATTTCTTTTTCTTGTCTGATTGCTGTGTCTAGGACTTCCAATACTGTGTTAAATAGAAGTGGTGAGAGGGGGGTATCACTGTCTTTTTCCTCATTTTAGAGGAAAAGCTTTCATTTTCACATTTGAGTATGATGTCAGCTGTGGGTTTGTCATAAATGGCCTTTATTATGTCAAGATATGTTCCCTCTATAAATACTTTGTTGAAAGTGTTTATCATGAATGGATGTTGAATTTTGTCAAATGCTTTTTCTCCATCTATTGAGATTATCATGTGGTATTTTTCCTTCCTTTTGTTAATGCGGTGTATCACATGATTGATTTGCAAATATTGAACCATCCTTGCATTCCTGAAATAAATCCTACTTGATGATGGTGTATGATACTTTTTATGTATTGTTGAATTTGGCTTGCAAATATTTTGTTATGGATTTTTGCATCTATGTTCATCAAAGATGCTGGCCTGTAATTTTCTTTTTTTGGAGTGTCTTTATCTTGGTTTTGATATCAGGATTATGGTGGCCTCATAGAATGAATCTGGGAGTATTTCCTCTGCCAATTTTTTTGGAAAAGTTTGAACAGGATAGGTATTAGCTCTTCTTTATATGTTTGGTTGAATTCCTCTGTGAAACCATGTACTCCTGGTCTTTTGTTTGCTGGTAGTATTTTGATTACAGATTAGATCTAACTACTAGTGAACAGTATGTTCAGATTGTCTATTTCTTCCTAATTTAGTCTTGGAAGGTTGTATGTTTCTAGAAATTTGTCTATTTCTTCTAGGTTGTTTAATTTGTTGGCATATAACTGTTTGTATTACTCTCTTATGATTTTTTGTGTCTCTGTGATATTGGTTGTTAGCTTTCATTTCTTATTTTGTTTATTTGAGTCCTTTCTCTTCTTTTCTTGATGAGCCTGGCAATAAGTTTTATCAATTTTGTTTATCTCTTCAAAAAGCCAGGCTTGGTTTCATTGATCTTTTCTATTGTTTTTTGGTCTCTCTTTTATTTATATCTTCTCTGATTTTTATTATTTCCTTCCTTTTGCTGACTTTGGGCTTTGTTTGTTCATTTTCTAATTCTTTTAAATGGTTTGTTAGGTTATTTATTTGAGATTTTTTCTTGTTTCTTGATGTAGTTCTGTATCACTCTAAACTTCCCTCTTAGAACTGCTTTTGTTGTATGCCCTAGATTTTGGAAAGTTGTATTTCCATTTTCATTTGTCTCAAGGTATTTTCTGATTTTTAAAATTTCTTCATTGATCCATTGTTTTTTTAGTAGCATGTTGTTTAGTCTCCATGTGTTGGTGTTTTTCCCATTTTTCTTACTGAAAATAATTTCTAGTTTCATACAGTCATAGTTGGAAATACTGTTTGATATAAACCTGTGTCCCATGCATCAGCAGGTGGACTCTCAACCACTGTGCCACCAGGGGAGCCCCAGACTTTAAAGTTTATTTTTCCATGAAATGAGTATTGCTACCCCTGCTTTCTTGTTGTTTCCATTTGCATGAAATATCTTTTTCCATCCCTTTGCTATCAGTCTGTGTGTGTGTCTTTAGCTCTGAAGTGAGTCTCTTGTAAGCAGCATATGGATGGGTCTTGTTTTTTTTATCCAATCACCCACCCTATATCTTTGATTAGAGCATTTAATCCATTGACTTTTAAAGTGATTATTGATTACTGCCATTTTATTACTTGTTTTCTGGTTGTTTTTGTCATTCTTCTCTGTTCTTTTCTTCTTTTAGTTTCTTCCCTGTGGTTTGGTGATTTTATTTATTCATATGCTTGTGTTCCTTTCACTCTAGCTTTTGTGTATCTATTGCTGGTTTTTGCTTTGTGGTTACCATGAGGTTCCTATCTGTAGACATATCACTATATCTACTTGTTTTAAACTGGTAGTCATTTAAGTTCAAACACATTCTTGTAGATCTACATTTTTTACTCCCCTCCCCCACGTTTCATTTTTGATGTCATATTTTACATCTTCATGTTTATCCCTTAACTGCTTATTGTAGTTATATTTCTTTTTATATTTTTTTTTGTTTTTTGATTTTTATAAAACATTACCTAATTTGTTGATCCTTGCTTTTACATATGTTTGCCTTTACTAGTGAGATTTTTTTCCTTTCCTATAGATACTTATTGTTGTGGCCTTTTCTTTTTCACTTAGAGAAGACCCTGTAACTTTTCTTTTTGGTTAGGTTTAGTATTGATGAACTCTTAGTTTTTGATTGAGAAGCTCCTTATATATCCTTCAGTTCTAAATAATAATCTTGCTAGAGTATCCTAAGTTGTAGGTTTTCCTCTTTCAGGTCTTTTTATATATCATGCCACTCCTTTCTGGCCTGCAAAGTTTCTGCAGAGAAATCAGCTGATGGCTTTATAGGGATAACATTTTATATGACTCTCTGTTTTTCTCTTGCTGCATTTAGAAGTCTATCTTTAACTTTTGTCATTTTAATTATATGTCTTGATATGCATCTTTTTGGGTTCATCATCTTTGGGACCCTCTGTGCTTCTTGTACTTAGATATCTGTTTCCTTCTAGTTTGGGGGGTTTTCAGCCATAATTTTATCAAATAAATTTTTAACCGCTTTCTCCCTCTCTTCTCCTTCTGTGACCCCTATAATGCAGATGTCAGTATGCTTAATGTTGTCTCAGAGGTCCCTTAAACTGTTCTCACTTTTATTTTATTTGTTTTTCTTTTTGCTGTTCTCATTGAGTGATTTCCATTATTCTATTTTCCAGATTACTTATGTGTTCTTCTGTATCATGTTGTCTGCTGTTAATTCCTTCTAATGTATTTTTCATTTCAGTTATTTTATTCCTCAATTTTGACCAACTCTTTTTTTAATATATTCTAGGTCCTTTTAAAATTCTCACTGTGTTTATCTGTTTTTCCCCCCATAATTTAGTTAACATTCTTATTACTAATGCTTTGAACTCTTTAAACTAATATATTTCTGTTTTGTTAGTCTTTTTTTTTCAGGTGGTTGCAGGAACCAGCCAGAGTCCTGTGCTGTGTCATTCTGTTTTTCTCTACCTTGTTCCAGGAATAAACAAGTGTGTGTGTGCTCTTCATGAGCAGGGTCCCAGTTTATAACAGCCCTCCTGTTAGTTTCACTGATTTTCTAACCAGCTCAGGGGACTCATCTTCCCAGTGTCAGACCCCATGGCTGGGGCACTCAATATGTGGCTCAAACCACTCATTCTCCAGGGAGGATATCTGCCCTTCTAATCCCTCCTCCTTCTGTGTCCCCTCTCAGGGGATCAGGTCCTGACCTGATCACTCCTCTTCCCTTTCTACCCAATTCTGTGTGGATCTTTCTTACAGCCTTGGTTGTACAAAAGTCTTTCTGCCAGTCTCCATTTAGTTTTCAGTGAGAATTGCTCCACATGTAGACATATATTTTGATGTGTTCATGGGGGAATGTGAGTGCCACATCCTCCTACTCCACCATCTTGCTCTCCTCTCCTAATTTGCATTTTTTATTATGGAAAAAAGTAGACTATCTTCTCATGGCTAAAACTATTTGCATCTCTTTTTGTTGTGCAATATTTGTGTATTTCTCTAGCCTATATTTACAGTTTGTCTTATTCTTCAGTTTTTAAGAACTCTTTGTGTTTTACAAATATCAATTTTTTTCTGTGATATAACAGCAAATATTTTTCTCAGTTTGTTGCTTGTCTTTTGGCATTTTAATTTGGTTGCCATGAAATTGTTTGCCACAGAATTTTAATTACAATCAATGCCCAGTTATCAGGAAAGAGTACAGAGTAACTGGCTTGAAAAATAGTTGTGTTTAAAAAATTTATTAATATACTGTGAAATTGTGGAGATATATAGTTACTGTGAATCAATGAAGATATACACTAATAGGAATCAAGGTCTTTACAGAATAAAACCCATAAAAATATTTAAGGGTGTAACAAATGTCTGAATAAATGAGGAGAGATACCATATTATTGGATGAAAATATTCAGTTGCAAAGATATCAGTTCTCCCACCAAATAAAAAGGAATTATTCAATCTGAATATGGGCGAATAATTTAAAAATGGAAGAAAAATAAACAGAGACTCATTGTTTTGTAGAATAATACCATGTGGTCTAAGATATGTGCAACTGGAATCTCAGAATCAAAGGAGAGTAAGATTGAGCAGAAAAAAAAAAAAAAACTTCAGAAAATAGTGGCTGAAAACTAAATTTTCATGGGGGAAAAACCGTGGTATATAGATCCGAGGAACTCACCAAACACAAAGCAGGATAAATATAAGGAAAACAACCATACCTATGCACGTCGTAGTCAAACTGCTAAAAACTGAAGATGCAGAGAAAATCATGAAAGCATATAGAGAAAAAAAAATAGTATATAAACAGGAACAGGATAAGAACTATGGCAACTCCTTTTCAGAAACAATGGAGAAGGGAAAAGTGTTGAAAGAAAAATAAATTGTTTACCTAGAATTCTGTGATAACTAATAATATCCTTTAATAGCAATGATAAAATAAAATAAAATGATTCATTTCAGATAAGTGAAAACTGTAAGATTCATTGGTGGCAGAAACCCTTATAATAGAAAACAGGTAATAAATAAAATTTATAAAACCAAAAGTTAGTTACTTGAATAGATTAATAAGATTGGTAAACTCCCTATCAAAAATAATCAGTAATGAAGAGGAGAAGAATACAAATTACCTAGATCAAAAATGATCATACAGATCACTACAGATCATACAGAACTTAAGAGAATAATAAGGAAGTATTATAACCACCTTTATTTCAATAAATACAACAACTTTGATAAAACAGACAAATTTTTTGAAAAACAAAATTTTCCTAAATGAACTTAAGAAGAAAATGAAATTTTGAATGGCTTTATATTTATTAAGGAAATTGAATTTTAATTTAAAAAATCCCCTATGAAGAAAACTCCATGCCCAGATGGTTTCACTGGTGAAAGTTATCATTCAAGGAAGAATTAATATCAATATTATACAAATTCTTTCAGAAAATAGAGTAGGAGGGAAAATTTCTCAGATACTCTGATGAGGCTGGCTAACATTTATTTTAAAATCTTACAATGACAATACAAGAAAAAGTCACAGACCAATAATTTTCATAAGCATAGACCAAACCCTCAGCAATAGTAGTAAATAAAATCCATCAATATATAAGCAAGGATAATACCACATGACTAAGTCAGGTTTATCCCAGGAAATAAAGATTGGTTCATCATTCAAAACTCACTTAATATACACTAAGAAAATAAAGGAGAAACATACCATCTCAATCAATGCAAAAGAAGCATTTAACGAAATTTAAGACCAATGTATGGTAAAAATTCTCAGTAAAATAGGAGTAAAAGGAAACTACCTCATGTTGATAAAATGTATTAATGAAAATTTTGTAGCTAACTTCATACTTAATGGTGACACTCTGAATTCTTTCTCCCTAAGATGAGGAACAGTGAGAGGATGCCCTTTATCACTATTTGTATTCAATATTTTACTGGCTATTCTAGCCACTGCAATAAGGCAAGAGAAATAAATGAAAGATATACAAATTAGAAGGGAAGAAATAAAATTTTTTATTCACAGAGAGCATAAATAGCAAAATAGAAAATCCTGAGGACACTAAAAAGCTGTTAGAATAATAAATAAATTTGTGGGCTTCTGTGATGGCACAGTGGTTGAGAATTCACCTGCCAATTCAGGGGACATAGGTTCGATCCCTGGTTCAGGAAGATCCCACATGCCGCAGAGCAACTAAGCCTGTGTACCACAACTCCTGAGCCTGTGCTCTAGAGCCCGTGAGCAACAACTACTGAAGCCCACACACGGCAAAGAAGAGTAGGCTCTGCTCGCCACAACTAGAGAAAGCCCATGCACAGCAACAAAGACTCAATGCAGCCAAAAGTAAGTAAGTAAGTAAGTAAATAAATTTGTGACAATAATAAATGAATTTCAGGATACAAGACTCAATTTACAAAATTTCATCTGTATTTTTATATGGATATAACAAAAATTGGAATATGAAGATTTTAAAACAATATAATTTATTATAGTATCAAAATAACCATAAAATATTTCAAAATAAATTTAATAAGATCTGTAAAAGACATATACATTGAAAACTACAAAACATTGATGAAAGAAATTAAAGATGATCTAAATCATTAGGAAGGTACATGGTATTCATGTATTAGAAGAGCAAGTAATGTTAAGGTATACAGCCTTCCCAAATTTATCTATAGATGCGGTGTAATCCCAATCAAAATTTCAGCAGAGGTTTTTAGAAATTGACAAGCTAATACCAAAAATTACATAGAAAATTGACAAGCTAATACCAAAAATTACATAGAAATGCAAATGACTGAGAATAGCCAAAATAACTTTTTAAAAAGGAAACAAAGTGGGAGAAATTACACTGACTGATGCGGGCCTCTCACTGTTGTGGCCTCTCCCATTGCGGAGTACAGGCTCTTGGACGTGCAGGCCCAGCGGCCATGGCTTATGGGCCCAGCCACTCCGCAGCACATGGGATCCTCCTGGACCGGGGCACGAACCCGCGTCCCCTGCATCAGCAGGCGGACTCTCAACCACTGTGCCACCAGGGAAGGGAAGCCCCTACACTGACTGATTGTAAGACTTACTATAAAGCTACAATAATCAGAGTGTAGAATCATATGTCTTACAATAGACATACAAGTCAATGGAACAGAATAGAATCCAAAAATAGTGCTAAACACACACACACACATGCACACACACATTGATTTCTGTCAAAGACATAAAAGTAATTTGACAGGGAAAATAGTGTTTTCAGTGTATAGGAAATGTATGGAATACTTTTTAAAACTTCTACCTCAGACCACACAAAAATTCATTTAAAATAGATCATACGCCTAAGCATAAAAGCTAAAATATAAAACATATAGAGGAAAAGATGGAATGAAATCTTCATGACACTAAGAAGACAAAGAGTTTTAAGACAAAAATGTGTACCAAAGAAATCACTAACCATAAAATAAAACAAAAACCATTAAGATGTATTTCATCAAAATTGAAAACTTATGCTCACGTAAATATATCTTGCATCTGACAAAAGAAATCTTGCAATAATAGAAGATAAACTTGATATTTTTAAAAAAGACAAAAATGTGAACTGACCTTTCATTAAAGAAGATATATAAATGGACAAAAAGTGCATGAAAAGATGCTCAACATCATTAGTCATTAGGGAACTGCAAATTAAAATAAGGTACCACTATATACTCATTAGAATAGCTAAATGGAAAAGACTGGCAAGAGTAAGTATTGGTGAGGATGTAAAGCAACTGAAACTACCACACATCCCTGGTGACTGTGTAAAATGGTACAACATTTTTGAAAACAGTTTGGCCATTTTTATAGAGTATATTCTTACTATATAATGCAGTCCTTTTTCTCATAGGTACTTGTCCATGAGAAAAAAAATATGCCTATATTTTAATCTGAATACTTTTAAACATAAATATTTATAACACCTTCATTCATGATAGCCCCAAACTGAAGACATTGATAGATGAATGTATGAACAAATTATGGTTTACTCCTGTGATGGAATACTTCTCAGCAATGAAAAAGAGAAATCTACTGGTATATGCAACAAAAGGCTGCATTTCATAGACATTTGAGCAAACATGCCATTTTATAAACTTCTAGAATAGGCAAGTCTAGTTTATTAGAAATGTGAGTAATAGTTGAGGGAGGAATGACTACAAATGGACGCAAGGAAACATTTTTTGGGGGAATGTGAATGTTCTGTATCTTGATTGGTATGGTGTTTACAAGGGTGTCAGTTGTCAAATGTCACCAAACTGTACACTTCAAATGTGATGTTTTTATTGTAAGTATATTACACCTCAATCAAATTTATTTTAAAAATAACTTAAAAAAATTTATTGAAGTATAGTTGATTTACAATATTGTGTTAATTTCTACTGTACAGCAAAGTGATTCAGTTAGACATATATACATTCTTTTTCATATTCTTTTCCATATGGTTTATCACAGGGTATTGAATATAGTTCCCTGTGCTATATACAGTAGGACCTTGTTGTTTATCCATCCTATATATAATAGTTAAAACAACTTTTCTATAACTCTATCACCTGTCAGTAATGAATGTTTATTGCAGTATTGTTTATAACAGTAAAATACTGGAAATAAATAATCTAACAATATGGGAAGAGTTAAATAAACCACAGCCATGAAAGGTGAAAGGAAGAAATAATTGAAATTACTACAAATCAGCAAAAAGTGTCTCCTCATTATTTCACAGCTCGTAATGTGGCCATTTAACAACCAACAGACATACATCGTGTGCTGGTTATTCCACATTTGCTTCACTCATCCTCATTCTCTAGCATTCTGTTCTTCACTTGTTGCCCTGCATGCCTAACCCTTAGGGCTAGCATTGATTGCCAGATTCCCTTGTCAGCTGGATAAACTCGTTGAGTTTAGCCAATGAAAGCCATTAACATAACATTGAAATGAGAAAGAAAGAAGATGTAGTCATATTTCTTCACCATTTCTTCCCTGCTTTGCTTCAGCATTCTGGTTGTGCCTCTGGGCACTCAAGACTACAACTTCTTCTGTTGGGCAATCTCTCCTCCATAACTCCAGCTCTGATAACATTATTTACTCTTTTATTTCTTGCCAGTTTAGGGTGGTAACAGGTTCCTGCTCTGCTATCTCTGGGTACTTCAACATCTCTTACTGTTTTCATTAACTCTGTCCACACTCTGTAAATAGTTCCTTTATTAAGGTCTCTTGAATTGCTCCATCTTAATGAAAATCTGTTTCCTGCCAAGACAGGTCCACCCTGGTCTTTGTGCAGTAATCCCCATTGTATACAACACTTTGGCCTTGCTAATATTAAAACGACCAAAACCAAATGAATTAGGCTAAAACATCTGAAAACAGATTTTTCAGTTGCTATCATTTAACCATTTTCCATCAAGCAATATACATAGAATTGTTTTAGACATTTTATTTTTACTCTTTTTGAGGATATCTTCAGAATGCTAAGTATATTTCTAATACTGAATGAAGTTTAACTTAATCATTCAAATATATTTTGTACAGCTTTTTGGCCTGTTTTAATTGTGAGTTTGACTTTTCTATTTCTTTCTTTCTCTTCCTTTACCAAGAGTAATAGAGAATTCAGCTTTGTGGTTCATGAATCCCTGTAGGTTTATGTGCTTCTCATTTAGCACTTTCATAAAATTTAGACTGGCTAGCTTGCTAAGTGCACCACCAGTTTTATTTATTTCAAAAAACAGGTGGCAGTTTTCTTAAATATGTTTATTAGGTATAAATCTGCCTTATCTAGCTTTGTCAGTTTTCCTCAAGCCTTTTTTGAATGATTTTGCTGCTAAAACATCTTGTACTCAGTAAACAATTGCTTTAGATATTGTTAAAAACATTAAATCACCCAATTACTTTCTCTTCCCCTTCCTTTGCTGAATAACACAGTTATATGTTTGTTGTTCTCTGTTAGCTCTGAGCTAAAATTCAGAAGGAAGCAGGGCCAAGGCCTGTGATTAGTGATTCCAAGCGAAGAGGCTGCTATTGTCAAACATTTCCTCCTTGACTGGGAAAGATGGGAAGCCAGTCCTGTTTAATATGATTACCCTAATGATGCTACCCTGGATATTGAAAAATTATACTTTATTTGGAATCAGAGCCACTACCAATATTAATAGGAGCCAAGCATCTTTCTAGGATAGAACCTTGGAGAAACCTTGGTCCAGCAACATTATTTCTGTACAGATGTTGACAACAGTCAAAGCTGCCTGGCATTTATAAAGATCAAAATCAATTTAGTACTAAATCAAGAGCCAATGAAGGTTTTACCTCAATGGTTGATTTCTTCCGATTAGCTATAACTTTAGTTTTGTGACTACGGGAGGTGATTATCTTTGCTCATGTAAGACAAATCCCTATTGCAAAAGGACAAGAAATCTTTCCCTCTTTTGACTGTGACACCAATCAGTTCTAATGGGAACTGTAATTCTTTGGTGCCCTGTAATTTTCCTAAAAGCTTCCAGATTGGAAAATGCTACTCAGAGTGATGGCTACTTTCTCTCTTTGTGTACTTGCACAGCAGGCAGATGTCAAAGTGAAAAAATGTGTCCTGTTTCATTATTTAATCTTTTCAATGGTTATCATGCTGAAGGATCTTATCTTTTTATTGTACAATTGGAGGAGGGTTTCTATGCTGTCATGGTTACAATATGTCAGTGCTGGAATTTTAAATTGTGATATGTTTTAGTTGATGAGAGCTTTTCTGCAATCTCTAACACTGTCCTTGTCATTGATAGCTCTGCAGAAGGAAGTCTATGTCTATATCAAAGTGTCTAATTCAGTTTTCTTAAAGTGATTATGAAGTTGTCAGATGATCAAGAGAGGTATACAATTCAATAGTTTGAGAATGAAATTGTCTCTATTTGTTCTCTTTAGTAAGTACCAAATTTTTGTGCTATCCTTCAGAAAACATTATATATTTCAGTAAATATTTCCTGCAGGAGTTCAATTAATACCCAGTTATCATTATTTAAACACTAATATTCTTTACAAAAATGTAGCATTCACTGAAATAGTGCACTGTTAACCAATCTATCCCCTTAGATTTTATATATACATATTTCTTAGATAACAGGTGCTTTCTCTACTTATTACGTAGAATTCAATCAAGTTTATCTACCTGGGGTGTTTAACAAATTTAAAAATGCAATCAGCTTTTATATGATTAGTCCAACTCTATTTCTCTTTATGTGAAAACTTTTGAATTAATTCATCTGAAAGTATGTGTTAGGACAAAATTATTTTGAAGTATTTCTGAAAAGTTATGCTTGTTATGTCACCTATGATTTAGTATTCAACATCTATAAACTCCTATTAAACAATCATGATATTTCCTCTAACTTTGAGTACTTCCCATAATGTCTCTTTAAAAATGATCACATCAACCCAATTTTAGAATGGGAGAAATTAATCAGAAAGGTGGTAGAAATTAATCAGAAAGATTAATCAGAAAGTTGTAGGTTCAAGTAAGTGTTTATATTTTTCTCTTTATGTTTTTACTGTAATGATTATAATATTTTATTTTGAAAAATGAAATTTCTGATAGGAGAAATTAATATAAGCCCAGTTATAACTATTATTCCTTTGCAAATGGACTTTAGGGCTGTTTTATGATAAGCATACTGCAATATGAAAAATTTATATTTTTGCTTGAGCCACATAAACTATGGTTAAAAAACCCATATTGTTTTAGTGGTCTCACAGACAAAATTTTATAAACTTAAATGTAGATACGTATATTTCCTCTTCTAAAACTGGTAAACACTTCCAGGTAATCATTTATACTTCCATTTTTAATTGTTAAAGACAATGCTATATACTCTTTTTCTGGAGCTTTAAGATACCTGCTTTTTTGTGTAAGGTTGGTCCTGACCAACTTGGGCTGTCAATACAGAATTCAGGAAACTTTCAGGGGTTCCCCTGCCCACCTCTCATTGACAGCTAGCTCTCCCACTGTGGCTTACTGCCAGCTGGGCTAGGGAAACGGGGTTAGTACTCAGAGCCCATTTCCCAGGAATTTACATTTGTACATGTATTTGGAAGAATGAGACATGCCAGTCAGTCTTGACTGCTTTGGTCAATTCCTTCTGTTTCTTGTGGAGGTGTGGGAAACATGGAGTGAGGAAAGATACATTTTAGCAACAAGCTTCATAAGCTTCAAAATAAAACACTTCAGCCTTCTCTCTTGAACAGATTTCTCTTAAGGATAACTGGTGAGGCAGGTCCTGACCTATGGATCACTCCAGAACAATTCTGAATGATATTTTCACTGACATAGAAGTCAATTATTTTCTTTCAGTCCATTGAAGATATCACTATATTTTTTTCTGATAAGGAGTCATCTCTTATTCTAATTGTTACTCATTTGAAAATAGTATCTATTTTTCTCTGGCTGCTTTTAAGATTTTCTCTTTATATTTTGTTTTCTGAAGTTTTGCTATGATATGTATAGGTGTGGCATATGTAGCATTTTTCACACTTGGATGTCTTAAATTTGTGGATGATGTCCTTCATTGGTTTTAGGAAATTCATAGTTACTATCTTTTTAAAAATTTCTTCTTCCACGTTTTCTCCTTTTCATCTGCAAAAGGAATTAAATATATGTTTGCACTTTTTACTATATTATCCATGTCTCTTACCCTTCTTAGGTTCATTACTTTCACTTATCTGTGTTCTTTCTCTGCATAATTTCTTTTGATCTACCTCTCCAGTTAACTGATTCTTTTTTTAGCTGTGCCTAATCTGTTGTTACACTCATCCATTGGGTTCTCAATTTTAATTGCTAGAAGTTTTAGCCCTAATATTTCTATTTTGTTCTTTTTCAAATATGCTAAGTAATTTTTTTTTTTGGATTCACATTAGTATCTCATTGAACATAACCAACATAGTTGTATTAAAGTCTACTATTTAAAGTGTGTTTATTAGTTCAGATATATGGACCAGTTTCAATGGGTCTCATTAACTGTATTATTTCTGCTTGTTCATATGCATATTTTTCTGTCTCTCTGTATTATCACTGGTTGCATTATCATTGCCTGGTTATCTTCTATTGCATTCCAGCCACTTTATTTCAAACATTGCTGGTAGAAATAATTTGAGGCCTGGGTAATGTTATATTTCTCTCAAAAATATTTTTGTTTACTTCTGCCATGCACCTGTGGCCCTGTAATCTCTAGTCTGATATTACTTTAATCCAATTTCAGAATTTTATCAAACTTGTTGACTTGACATTGGGCCATAGTCCTTGCAGGGGAGAGCTTACTTCTGGTTCATCCTTACTTCTATGGTTAAACTATTTTGAGTCCTAACCCAAGTACAGGATTGTACCACAGTCCTCACCTGTGGGCACTGTTTTATCTTCTGTCCTCTAAGACACATAAGGATGACAAAACCAGCTTGGTGACTGAGCAGTCTCTTTGGGAATCAACAAGAAAGCAGTTCCAAATGCTCATGTCTCTGCGTTTCCATCTTCTCCTGAATCTTGACCTGGAAATTCTTCAATATCTTCTTATCTCTATGATGCCAACAATTTTTCTTTGTTTGTTTTAACTTTGTTCTTTTCTAGATGTCATCTGAATGAGTGTTGGTCTGAATTATCTGGCTTTCCTTCAGTGGAAGTCTCATTATCCTTTTCATTCTCATGTAGATCTTACAGTTTATATCCTCGACTATGGATAATACATAATATGGATAATATAAATTGTGTTTTTCTACACTTGTTTCACACTGGTAACTTTTGTTTCCCCAGTGAAACTAAGCTTTTTGCCAGCAGGGGCCATTTAATGTATTTTTCCATATACACATCACTCTCCTTATACCCAAAATGCTAACTCAGAGCTGAAATGTAAATAAACACAGTTATATACTCACTAGCTTCATATTATAAATTGTAAGTCAATTGACATAGGAAGTAATTGGCTTTGTTCTTATTTAAAATAAATTATTATGGTAGAGATTAATTAGGTAATTCTCTTTTGTTATTTAGTACTATTGTTTTTATTATTGCTGTTCTTAGCTGTTTTGCACATTGTAATCAGCTTCCTCTCTTGTCCCTTGTCCATACCATACCTTTCTGGTATCTTCACTTGATAAATTGTTTATATTGGTCAATTTTCCTGTCCTGTCTATGTTTCTTTTCGGTGGGTCTGTTACCGAAGTAAGTGGTATGGACCCTGCTTGGGCCCTAGCCTGGCCAAGGCTCTCTGCCTCAGTGGGGGAGGGCTCTTTTTCTGTTTGGGTCCAAGTAGGCGAATAATGAAACCGAAGATAAGATCAACGTAGCTCAAGCTTTATTTAGTGGCCAAAGAATGGAGAATCAGGAGCTAAGTTCACAGATCAACCCACCTGGTGAGAGTGATTTAATTTTAAGAAGTAAAGACAAAGGGAGGAGTGAAGCTAGTTATGGGGAGGCATATTCATTAATCTACAGGGAAGGGGCAGGGCTTTTTTGAGGGAGGGGAGCCCCCACCTTTATTTCCTTTTTTGGTCCTTAATGCGTGGTCAAGGCCACCAGTAGGTGTGTTATTTAACGTGCAAATATAGTAAAATTAACATATAATAAGACTTAGGGTCTGTTGGAGGTCAGATTCATTGCTATCTTGGTCTCAGCTGGTTCCATCTGTTTTTTTTTTCACTTGTAGCTTCCTTTCCTATCTCTGGACCCTTTAACTCAAAGATTTACGTTAACCGTTAACTCCTGCTAAAGGTGGAGGGGAGTTTTCAGGTTTTGAGCAAGGACACGCCTGTAAAGTGGAAGGGCTGATGGGTTTTGAACAAAGACCTGGATCAGCTCTGGCAATAGGTCTACACCTATGCCTCTGGCAGAGCTGGAAAGCTCAACTCCTGGACATTTCCTGAGCGATGGCCATTGCTCATTGGACCTGAGAACACCTAAGGACACATGGAGCAAATTGAGTCAAACAGATACTCTCTTCAGAGACTTATGATGTGGGTTCTAATCCATTTTGTTAAATGGCAGAACTGAAAAGTACTAAAGCAGACATGTCTACAGTAGACATAAAAAGTCAGTCTGTAGAGGAGGAGTGAGAAAAATGGGATAGATACCATGAGATAAGCAAAGAGAGGCCATGCTGCACCTGAAATGGAGCTCCCCTGTTCATTTTCTGAGCTTGTTTTTGTTAACTGTGACACCTAACAGAACAGGGCATTATGAGATATGTTTTAATTCTTCCATTAAATGTCCTCCCCCACACCCCACCCCCTGCTTTTTTTGAGGTGGGGGGGCAAAGTCTAGTATGGGTGAGTTCTGTTCCTTATAATTTAAATAATTTTTCACCAGGACAAGATCATTTCATAAATCACTTTTTGGTCATTTGATTTATTTTTATCTCTATCTGCATAAATAACTGGTAGTTTATTGTAACTCTTTTTTCATCACCAACTTTAATTTATGTGAGATTTAAGGTACTTGGAATTACAGTACATAGAAAATCATTTTATAAGTGTCTATAACACAGTAGGTTAGAGTACTTAACAAATAATTGAATACTTTGAACTAGGGGTAAAAATAAAACAAAGGGCTTGATTCAACAACTCACTGAGTTCAGAAAATCCTTTCCAGACATATACTATTATGTGCTATCTTTCCTAAGGTAAACTGTCAGATAGAGGCCCCACATGAGGCAATAAAATGCCTTTGAAAAATCCCAAGAAAAAGAAGCATCATAAATCTCGAGTTCTTGTTTCATTTTGCATTGTTTGTGATTAAACACACAAGAAACTAAGTCACGAAGTCTGTAATGGAATCATCTTCTTGAAAAAGCACTTTTCAGAATGTCCCACTAAGGGATTTTAGAGATCTCTCTAAAGCCGAGTTTTCCTATGACTTATGAAAAAGTACTAAAAATATAGTGCAGGGCTTCCCTGGTGGCTCAGTGGTTGAGAGTCCGCCTGCCAATGCAGGGGACATGGGTTCGTGCCCCGGTCCGGGAGGATCCCACATGCCGCGGAGCGGCTGGGCCCGTGAGCCATGGCCGCTGGGCCTGCGTGTCCGAAGCCTTTGCTCCGCAATGGGAGAGGCCACAGCAGTGAGAGGCCCGCGTACCGCCAAAAAAAAAAAAAAAAAGGTGCAATATTGGGAGATTTTATTTTATTTTAAATGAGTACAGAATAAGTCTGCTGTACTTTTTAAAATATGCTTCTTGGAAATGACAGGATTCATGCAGCAACTTTTGATGCCTGGAAAAAAGCTGAATATTTTGTGCTTTTAACCAGCAATTTCAGGAGGTGATTTCCCTTATTTACTTGCAAAACCAATGGTAATTAAGTATCAATGGGCAAGGGAAATTCAACTTCAGCGTTTTTGATAAGTAAAAATTTACACAGATACAGTCTCTTCTTGAACTTGCAAAACCATGAGTTGGCAGTAAAAGAGTTTAACATCTACTTGAGAAAACAAACCATAAACATGTAAAAAAATTAATATCATAGGCAGCATGTATTATGCATTCAGAATCACATGCTCTTATGGCAAATTCTAAACTGTATCCAATGGACTGAGAACACAGAAGTGTTATCTTATGGAAAACAAAGAAGGCCATAAAGAGCTAGCGGGGGAGGCCAGGGGAGGCCACATTTCCTGTGGGAAGGGGAATAAGGAATTAGGCCAGGTGTGTTTCCCTCCAATAATACAATATAAGTAAATACTTTAACCATTTCAAAATTTAAAATAACAACAAAACACAAAGTATCAATGGATTTCAAAAAAGTATAAACTGGGAAAACCAATTCCCAGGGTAAGACTAGACTGTGGAAGAAATGACGCTCTAAAGAATTTGAATGTAGATTTCATAAAGTGT
Source organism: Lipotes vexillifer (assembly GCF_000442215.2). Lineage (NCBI taxonomy): Eukaryota > Metazoa > Chordata > Mammalia > Artiodactyla > Lipotidae > Lipotes > Lipotes vexillifer. The sequence continues at coordinate 959,241 of NW_006777108.1, forward strand.
TTCACAGAAAGTACAGTGCTTCCTGCGGTGACTGCCATGGGATAGTTGGAGATCCTATTGTCAATTTAAGACAGAGCAAAAGCAAATTATGATCTGGGGTTGTGATATTTGTCCTTTAATCAGATTTCTCTGGGCAGCTTGTACTGTAGTCCAAATTCTTGTCTTCTGCTCTTCTTGACTGCCATGATGATTGTTAGCATTTGAGGGAGACTAAAATTTGGAGAACATGCCCAATCATCCAAGTGAGAAGGATGGTTTGACAAGTAGCTCTTCCACCATCCTTACACTGAACTTAGTAATGAAGCCTCAGAAGATGGGAGGGGGAAAAGGCAAATTAAGATTCCTCTCCCAGCTGCTTGGCTGAACCAGTGGTTCTCAACACCCACCACATACCATATTACTTGTAGAGCTTTCTTATGTATAGAAGGCTGCTCCCTACTCCTGAAACTCTGATTAGGTAGCTCTGGAAGGGGGAGAAGAGATCACCATAAGCATTGTAACAAACACTTCACAGGCATTTGTCTTGAGCAGCCAAAGTGAAGACCTGCATGTTAGGTTCAGGGAAATGGAGAAATACACACTCAAAATAGGGTTATTTCATGGACAGATGCTGTATTTGTCCTTCTTTGAATTAGATCCTTCTCTTTTCTTATACTTTCCATTAAGGTTTAATCCTAAATCTGGTAGATTTCAACCATTTATACTTTTAGCCCTTAACAAGATTCCTCAAAAATAGTTATTACCCAGTAAGTATTTTAAGTGTTCGTTGAATGCATCCATCAAATCTGAGGTCAATATGGATAGATATTTTTGCTTTCGATTTCAAGTTAGTAAGCCTAAAAGCTTGAAACTTGCTTAAATTACTCAGAGAATTAAGAGAAATAGCCCTCAGGATCTTGTGTTGAGGTGAATATAGTATTTCACAGATATCAGTTTATGTATCTCAACTAATAGACCTCTATCAACCAAAATTGTGAGAACGTCTGTCATCTCACCCTTAGAGGCTACTTAAAGGGAAGTTGGAAAGCCACCCCCAAACTTTAATCCATAATTTATCTGGGGGCAGCTCTAAAAAAGGCGCTCCAGATAGATACATAAAAAATGTGCTGGGCCTCCCTGGTGGCGCAGTGGTTGAGAGTCCGCCTGCTGATGCAGGGGACACGGGTTCGTGCCCCAGTCCGGGAGGATCCCACATGCCGCGGAGCGGCTGGGCCCGTGAGCCATGGCCGCTGAGCCTGCGCATGCGGAGTCTGTGCTCCGCAACGGGAGAGGCCACAACGGTGAGAGGCCCGAATACCGAAAAAAAAAAAAATGTGCTGATTGTCTTCATCTACCACCCTCTTTTTAAGCATCATGTCACAATATTCTAAGGCAGTTTTGTAGTTTTGAAGCAAGTAAAATTCAAGCACGTATAATGGAATAAAAGTAAGCATGGACATGGTCCCATCTCCCCTCTATTCCCCCAGTTTCTAAATCAATTTTGATTCTCTTTACAGCATTTCAACCTCATGCTCTGGAAAATAACTAGACCATTATTGCCTTTGCCTCTGGGTAGATAATCTAATGAGAAAACTCAATACAATTTTAAATATGGTCTTAAGTAGGCTTGCAAGTCAGCACCTGATATGTGGAAAATCAATGTTGTGTTAACCTGTCTGTAAGGTGAAAATGACATAAAAAGTCTTCAAGGGCTTCCCTGGTGGCGCAGTGGTTGAGAGTCCACCTGCCGATGCAGGGGACGTGGGTTCGTGCCCCGGTCCGGGAAGATCCCACATGCCGTGGAGAGGCTAGGCCCATGAGCCATGGCCGCTGAGCCTGCGTGTCCAGAGCCTGTAAAAAAAAGTCTTCAAAAAAGGTGATTCGTATTCTTTGCTTTAAAGAAAATATGACCATTGTTATTGAGGGTGCCAGGTCATCATCAGTGTTAATTTCTTCTATAATTTCTGGTTTAATCATTGTTATGCTAAATTGAATTTGGGTTTACAAATTTGTAAGGCAATTGCTATTAGGATAGTTGTCAGAAATTTGTACAAAATTAGTCATCAAGGGGGAAATCATGTAATTTGGGGACAATCCAAAATTTAGTATGGTACATAGTGTTCGGCCAGTATTTTTGAGATGAGAACATGTGCTTTGAAAAGAAGCAAATCATGTATTTTTTAGCTCTTCACAATTGTCCCGATTTGTGTTTGTCTATAAATGTAGGTACCTTCTATTAAGTGAAGTAGGTAATGCTATAGGTCTCTCCTCCCACAATTTTCCTACGAGGTGGCATGTTAACAATGAAGGCTAGTCCTCAACCAAATTCTATTACAGCACAAACATTTACTATCAGAGAGGCAAATAACAGGCCCCAGAGTAAAAATCAACATTTTCTGCAAACTCTGAATTTCTATTCCATGTCCCTTTAAGTACTTCATTGAACAGTTGCTAAGAGGTTCTCTCCAATGGAAAATGGTGATATTTTAGGAAGGCTGAAGTGAACTTTCAATTGGCTCAGGAAACAGACACTTCATTAAGGGGTGGATGTGGAAGCAAATGGAATTTGAGACCTAAAGGATTATTCCTAAGGTAGGAGGCTGGTGGACTCTTCAGTTTTTAGGCTTACGTTCATGCAATGGTGAAAGTATCAGTACAGTATTTTAAATCAACCTATATACTTTAAACATAGTTTATTGCACCACTGAAACCCTAATTCTCACATTGAGGCTGATTTACAGACTTGGTAATGAGGACCCAGATAGAAGGATTAGAAGAACTTAATGGTAGTTGGGTTAGGACTTCTGATAAGGGCATTTCAAAGGCTTGTTAACCACCTCTGCTGTGTATATTTGTGATTAGAACACCTCAAAGGCTAACTAAATGCCCACAATGACATAATTTACTCATTCACAAATATATCAGGCTGTCTGTGCTGGAGTGGTTTTAAGTAAATTACATCCAGTATATCAACATGATAAGAGTTTTAACAGGACTTAGAGTTGCTTTTAGATAAATATGTAATTTCAACATTTACCTCAAAACGTCTCCTACTCTGTTGGAACCACCTGCAGGACACTCACAATGTTGCACTCACGCCCAGTGCAATTTGTCTGTTTGCTTTATCCAACAGGGGCTAAAGATTATGCTAGCATTGGTCGTTTTTCCATCTTAACTTGCCTGTGCTATGCTCTGAATGTCTGTGTCCCTTCAAAATGCATATGTTGAAATCCTAACCTCCAATGTGATGGTTTTAGGTGGTGAGACCTTAGGGTATGATTAGGTCATGAGGGTAGAGCCCTCTGCATGGAATTAATGCCCTTATAAAAGAGACCCCAGAGAGCTTGCTTGCCCGCTCTGCCATGTGAGGTTACAGTGAGAAGACAGCCATCAATGAGGGAGCAGTCCCTCACCAACAATGCAGGGCCACAATCTGGGACTTCCCGGCCTTCAGAACCTAGAGAAATACATTTCTGTTGTTTATGGGCTACCCATTCTGTGGTATTTTGTTATTGCAGCCCAAATGGACTAAGACACCAGGAAATTTATTTGAAGTCTGTCACCAAAAATATCATGGGTTTTGTATACCAAGATCAGCGATAAAACCTGTAAAGGAAGATTTCCTTCTATAATCAGGAGCCCTGTCAGAGACCTGTTCCGGAATAGGATATGAACTCTTTATTCTTCACCTGTCAGAACGTCTTTGGAGGCACTGGACTAAAGTGGATTAATTCACTACTAGTGATTGGTAGTTAATCAGTCTTTTGGACACAGTTATGCTTCCTAGAATAAATCCAAATGCTTCCCCAATCTCTTGCAAAACTACCATATTGCTGTTTAGTTCTGTTTTGTTTTCAAACTGCGGCCTACTAGGAAGTTTGTCTTTTAAATGTAACAGCTTCTATTGTCTCTAAAATATTTGCCAAAAGCAATACAAACATAGGCGTGAAAGGCAGGTGAGTGGAGAAGCAGAATGATAACTGGAAAGGCACCCAGTCCCCATGGCCACCTCCCCTCCCCTAGGCTCTTTCTGGGCAGCCTAACTCTTCCTGGCCTCCATTGCTCCATCCGTGACCACTTCCTCTCCTGGCTGACAGGGTTTCCTTAGCGCCCTTTCTGTGCAGACAATAAAGAGTGGATCAGAACTTATAAAGTCAAATCTAATTTGAAGGCTCTCTTTAATGGGAACAAGACAGTTACTGATTTCAGGAAGTACTCTATGAAAATGAAACAAATTGTAATAGTTTAGCTAATTTGCCCGAATTCCCAAATAGGATTGCAATACAAGCCAGCTTAACGGATACCTCAAAATATTATGTAAAAACAATCTGTGTTTGTAATCTGAGCAGTTTTTGTTTGCTATGTCAGAAAGTAATAGATTTTGTGGAAGAAGTTGCTTCACCTATCTCTATATTTTTATTACTTAGTTATTGTCTTCTAATATTTATTATAAATGTGATGAAACACCATGGTTTGTGGATATAGTGGTCTATTTCTATGTCTAACACAGCAAAATTTTAAACTATTATTATTTTCTTATTTTATGGCTATAAAGAAATATATACTCTGAGCACAGAATTTAGGAAATATAGAAAGCATAAAAAGGAATGTAAAAATTATCACCTAATGGTTAACCTTTAGGCATATTTCCTGATAACCAAAAATTTTCTATGCATATCTATTTATTCATTAAATTAATTATCCATTACATTAGACTTATAGTCTATTTTATCATTTATTCATTAAGGTAGAATTGTAGTCTCTATATTATGTAATAATGTAATACACAGATGTATTTAACAGTACACACAGGTACCTATTTATAAGCATACTAGCTTAATATGCCAAGTATTATCATTAGATATGTTCTTTCTTATACTCTATATTTATCTAGTGACACTTCTCTATTTAGGGATATCAGCAAGAGAACCAGAATACAAAAATACTTTTTAATCCTTGAACACAGGGAGGTTGGAAATGTCACATCATTTGTTAGAAGCTTTTGTTCCTCGTACCCCTGTTTCTGGACTGGATGAAGATTCCAAGGTCTGAGGAAGAGCACAGGGCATTTAGAGTCCAGTCTAACCTCTGCCTCCCTGTCTCCCCTACTCCCACCACCTGACTGTGGGCGAAGGGGCAGAGCTGAGGGCATGGGAGTTGCAGCAGAGTCCCCAACATGAGCTTGGGCTGCCTTTTGGTGGTTCTCAGACTCACTGGGTTCTTGTGCCCCAGTGGGGTGGGAGCCTCAGTGTGGTAATGGTTGCCAGGGATGTGAGGATAGGGTGACATCCTGCAGTCCTTCGGTGCCCCCAGAGGGAGGCAGAACGGACAACCTTCTGCTTGCCCCCAAGATTGGCTGTGGATGTAACCTGGGGCAGAGAGAACGTGCTGGGTCAGTGCCCTTGGCACCCCGGGGAGCGGGGGGTGACTGAAGAGCAGAGGCAGGGCGGACTGCTCAGCTGGCCTCACTGCAGCTGCTGGTCCATGCAGAAGGGAACACAGAGGAGGCACGTTACTCTGGAGGGAGCCATGTGGAGGCATTCGATAAACCTCGAGCCAAGCATCAGCGCCGGTGGAAAAGAGTGAGCCAATCTGGGCGGACTGAATTTTAGAACTGCATTGCCTGAGAAAACACAGAAGTTGACAGAGGTCACTTAGAAACAGCTACATTAAATTTTCTGCATTAGCCCAATGAGAGGATTAAGCCAAAAATAAGGTCAGACAGAAATATTTAAAGAAACATATAAATACAAATAAAATTACATATGTAGTTGTGATATATAAGGTACGACTATGAAATTACATATGTAAAACTTAAGAGATACCATAAATTATAAGATATGTCAGTGTAAGATATATAAAAGATATCATAAATTATTAATCATAGGAGACTGCGGGTGGCGGAGGGGGGAAGCTTCAGTGCCGCAGAGGAGAGCACAGCAACAGGGGTGCTGAGGAGAAAGCGGACAGATTCCTGCACAGAGGATCAGTGCCGACCGGCACTCACCAGCCCGAGAGGCTTGTCTGCTCACCGGCCAGGGCGGGCGGGGCTGGGAGCTGAGGCTCGGGCTTCGGTTGGATCCCAGGGAGAGGACTGGGGTTGGCGGCGCGAACACAGCCTGCAGGGGGTTAGTGCACCACGGCTAGCCGGGAGGGAGTCCGGGAAAAGGTCTGGAGCTGCAGAAGAGGCAAGAGACTTTCTTCCCTCACTGTTTCCTGGTGCGCGAGGAGAGGGGATTAAGAGCGCCGCTTAAAGGAGCTCCAGAGACGGGCGCGAGCCGCGGCTAAAAGCGCGGACCCCAGAGACGGGCATGAGACACTAAGGCTGCAGCTGCTGCCACCAAGAAGCCTGTGTGCGAGCACAGGTCACTCTCCACACCTCCCCTCCCGGGAGCCAGTGCAGCCCGCCACTGCCGGGGTCCCAGGATCCAGGGACAACTTCCCCGGGAGAACGCACGGCGCGCCTCAGGCTGGTGCAACGTCACGCTGGCCTCTGCCGCCGCAGGCTCACCTCGCACCCCGTACCCCTCCCTCCCCCCGGCCTGAGTGAGCCAGAGCCCCCAGATCAGCGGCTCCTTTAACCCCGTCCTGTCTGAGCGAAGAACAGACGCCCTCCGGCGACCTACATGCAGAGGCGGGTCCAGATCCAAAGCTGAACCCTGAGAGCTGTGCCAACAAAGAATAGAAAGGGAAATTTCTCCCAGCAGCCTCAGGAGCAGCAGATTAAATCTCCACAATCAACTTGATGTACCCTGCATCTGTGGAATACCTGAATAGACAACGAACCATCCTAAATTGAGGAGGTGGACTTTGGGAGCAGCAATATATATATATATATATATATAATTTTTTTCCCTTATTCTCTTTTTGTGAGTGTGTACGTGTATGCTTCTGTGTGTGATTTTGTCTGTATAGCTTTGCTTTTACCATTTGTCCTAGGGTTCTGTCTGTCCATTTTTTTTTTTTTTTACTATAGTTTTTACCACTTGTTATCATTGGTGGATTTCTTTTTTGGTTTGGTTGCTCTCTTCTTTCTTTCTTTCTTTTTTATTTTTCAAAAAAAAAATTTTAATAATTATTTTTTTATTTCAATAACTTTTTAATTTAATTTAATTTTATCTTCTTTCTTTCTATTTCTCCCTTTTATTCTGAGCCGTGTGGATGACAGGCTCTTGGTGCTCCAACCAGGTGTCAGGGCTGTGCCTCTGAGGTGGGAGGGTCAAGTTCAGGACACTGGTTCACAAGAGACCTCCCACCTCCATGAAATATCAAACGGTGAAAATCTCCCAGAGATCTCCATCTCAATGCCAAGACCCAGCTCCACGCAACAACCAGCAAGCTACAGTGCTGGACACCCTGTGCCAAACAACTAGCAAGAAAGGAACACAACCCTATCCATTAGCAGAGAGGCTGCCTAAAATCATAAGGCCACAGACACCCCAAAACACACCACCAGATGCGGACCTGCCCACCAGGAAGACAAGAACAAGCCTCATCCAGCAGAACACAGGCACCAGTCCCCTCCACCAGGAAGCCTACACAACTCACAGAACCAACCATAGCCACTGGAGACAGACACCAAAAACAATGGGAACTGCGAACCTGCAGCCTACGAAAAGGAGACCCCAAACACAGATAAGCAAAATGAGAAGACAGAGAAACACAGCAGATGAAGGAACAAGGCAAAAACCCACCAGACCTAACAAATAAAGAGGAAATAGGCAGTCTACCTGAAAAAGAGTTCAGAATAATGATAGTAAAGATGATGCAAAATCTTTCAAATAGAATGGAGAAAATACAAGAAACGTTTAACAAGAACCTAGAAGAACTAAAGAGCAAACAAACAGTGATGAACAATAAATGAAATTAAAAATTCTCTAGAAGGGATCAATAGCAGAATAACTGAGTCAGAAGAACGGATAAGTGACCTGGAAGATAAAATAGTGGAAATAACTACTGCAGAGCAGAATAAAGAAAAATGAATGAAAAGAATTGAGGACAACATTAAATGCACCAACATTCGAATTATAGGGGTTCCAGAAGAAGAAGAGAAAAAGAAAGGGACTGAGAAAATATTTGAAGAGATTATAGTTCAAAACATCCCTAAATTGGGAAAGGAAATAGTTAATCAAGTCCAGGAAGCACAGAGAGTCCCATACAGGATAAATCCAAGGAGAAACATGCCAAGACACATATTAATCAAACTATCTAAATTAAATACAAAGAAAAAATATTAAAAGCAGCAAGGGAAAAACAACAAATAACACAGAAGGGAATCCCCATAAGGTTAACAGCTGATCTTTCAGCAGAAACTCTGCAAGCCAGAAGGGAGTGGCATGACTATTTAAAGTGATGAAGCAGAAAAACCTACAACCAAGATTACCCAGCAAGTATCTCATTCAGATTTGATGGAGAAAGTAAAATCTTTACTGACAAGCAAAAGCTAAGAGAATTCAGCACCACCAAACCAGCTTTACAACAAATGCTAAAGGAACTTCTCTATGCAGGAAACACAAGAGAAGGAAAAGACCTACAATAACAAACCAAAAACAACTAAGAAAGTGGTACTAGGAACATACATATCAATAATTACCTTAAAAGTAAATGGATTAAATGCTCCAACCATAAGACATAGACTGGCTGAATGGATACAAAAACAAGACCCATATATATGCTGTCTACAAGAGACCCACTTCAGACCTAGGGACACATACAGACTGAAAGTGAGGGGATGGAAAAAGATATTCCATGCAAATGGAAATCAAAAGAAAGCTGGAGTAGCAATTCTTATATCAGACAAAATAGACTTAAAAATAAAGACGATTACAGGAACAAAGAAGGACACTACATAATGATCAAGGGATCGATCCAAGAAGAAGATATAACGATTGTAAATATTTATGCACCCAACATAGGAGCACCTCAATACGTAAAGCAAACACTAACAGCCATAAAAGGGGAAATTGACAGTAACACAATCATAGTGGGGGACTTTAACACACCACTTTCACCAATGGACAGACCCTCCAAAATGAAAATAAAAAAGGAAACACAAGCTTTAAATGATACATTAAACAAGATGGACTTAATTGATATTTATAGGACATTCCATCCAAAAACAACAGAATACACATTCTTCTCAAGTGCTCATGGAACGTTCTCCAGGATAGATCATATCTTGGGTCACAAATCAAGCCTTGGTAAATTTAAGAAAATTGAAATCGTATCAAGTGTCTTTTCTAACCACAACACTATGAGACTAGATATCGATTACAGGAAAAACTCTGTAAAAAATACAAACACATGGAGGCTAAACAATATACTACTTAATAACCAAAAGATCACTGAAGAAATCAAAGAGGAAATCAAAAAATACCTAGAAACAAATGGCAGTGAAAACACGATGACCCAAAACCTATGGGATGCAGCAAAAGCAGTTCTAAGAGGGAAGTTTAGAGCAATACAATCCTACCTTAAGAAACAGGAAATGTCTGAAATAAACAACCTAACCTTATACCTAAAGCAATTAGAGAAAGAAGAACAAAAACCCCCAAAGTTAGCAGGAGGAAAGAAATTATAAAGATCAGATCAGAAATAAATGAAAAAGAAATGAAGAAAACAATAGCAAAGATCAATAAAACTAAAATCTGGTTCTTTGAGAAGATAAACAAAATAGATAAACCATTAGCCAGACTCATCAAGAAAAAAAGGGAGAAGACTCAAATCAACAGAATTAGAAATGAAAAAGGGGAAGTAACAACTGACACTGCAGAAACACAAAGGATCGTGAGAGATTACTACAAGCAAATCTATGCCAATAAAATGGACAACCTGGAAGAAATGGACAAATTCTAAGAAATGCACAGCCTTCCAAGACTGAACCAGGAAGAAATAGAGAATATGAACAGACCAGTCACAAGCACTGAAATTGAAACTGTGATTAAAAATCTTCCAACAAACAAAAGCCCAGGACCAGATGGCTTCACAGGCGAATTCTATCAAACATTTAGAGAAGAGCTAACACCTATCCTTCTCAAACTCTTCCAAAATATAGCAGAGGGGGGAACACTCCCAAACTCATTCTATGAGGCCACCATCACCGTGACACCAACACCAGACAAAGTTGTCACAAAGAAAGAAAACTAGAGGCCTATATCACTGATGAACATAGATGCAAAAATCCTCAACACAATACTAGCAAACAGAATCGAACAGCACATTAAAAGGATCATGCACCATGATCAAGTGAGGTTTATCCCAGGAATGCAAGGATTCTTCAATATATGCAAATCAATCAATGTGATACACCATATTAACAAACTGAAGGAGAAAAACCATATGATCATCTCAATAGATGCACAGAAAGCTTTTGACAAAATTCAACACCCATTTATTATAAAAACCCTCCAGTAAGTAGGCATAGAGGAAACTTTCCTCAACATAATAAAGGCCATATATGACAAACCCACAGCCAACATCATCCTCAATGGTGAAAAACTGAAACCATTTCCACTAAGATCAGGAGCAAGACAAGGTTGCTCACTCTCACCAATGTTATTCAACATAGTTTTGGAAGCTTTAGCCACAGCAATCAGAGAAGAAAAAGAAATAGAAGGAATCCAAATCAGAAAAGAAGAAGTAAAGCTGTCACTGTTTGCAGATGACATGATACTGTACATAGAGAATCCTAAAGATGCTACCAGAAAACTACTAGAGCTAATCAATGAATTTGGTAAAGTTGAAGGATACAAAATTAATGCACAGAAATCTCTTGCATTCCTATACACTAATGATGAAAAATCTGAAAGTGAAATTAAGAAACACTCCCATTTACAATTGCAACAAAAGAATAAAATATCTAGGAATAAACCTACGTAAGGAGACAAAAGACCTGTATGCAGAAAATTATAAGAGACTGATGAAAGAAATTAAAGATGATACAAATAGATGGAGAGATATACCATGTTCTTGGATTAGAAGAGTTAACATTGTGAAAATGACTCTACTACCCAAAGCAATCTACAGATTCAAAGCAATCCCTATCAAACTACCAATGGCATTTTTCACAGCACTACCACAAAAAATTTCACAGTTTGTATGGAAACACAAAAGACCCCAAATAGCCAAAGCAATCTTGAGAAAGAAAAATGGAGCTGGAGGAATCAGGCTCCCTGACTTCAGACTATATTACAGAGCTACAGTAATCAAGACAGTATGGTACTGACACAAAAGCAGAAATATAGATCTATGGAACAGGATAGAAAGCCCAGAGATAAACCCACGCACATATAGACACTTTATCCTTGATAAAGGAGGGAAGAATATACAGTGGAGAAAAGACAGCCTCTTCAATAAGTGGTGCTGCGAATGTTACATGTAACATTCCCAGTTACATGTAAAAGTATGAAATTAGAATACCATAAACCTAATACCATTCACAAAAATAAACTCCAGATGGATTAAAGACCTAAATGTAAGGCCAGACACTATAAAACTCTTAGAGGAAAACATAGGCAGAACACTCTATGACATAAGTCACAGCAAGATCCTTTCTGACCCACCTCTTAGAGAAATGGAAATAAAAACAAAAATAAACATATGGGACCTAATGAAAATTAAAAGCTTTTGCACAGCAAAGGAAACCGTAAACAAGATGAAAAGACAACCCTCAGAAAGGGAGAAAATATTTGCAAGCAAAGCAACTGACAAAGGATTAATCTCCAAGTTTTACAAGCAGCTCATGCAGCTCAATATCAAAAAAACAAACAACCCATTCCAAAAATGGGCAAAAGACCTAAATAGACATTTCTCCAAAGAAGATATACAGATTGCCAACAAACACATGAAAGGATACTCAACATCACTAATCATTAGAGAAATGCAAATCAAAACTACTATGACGTATCACCTCACACTGGTCAAAATGGCTGTCATCAAAAAATCTACCAACAATAAATGCTGGAGAGGGTGTGGAGAAAAGGGAATCCTTTGCACTCTTGGTGGTAATGTCAATCGTTACTGCCACTATGGAGAACAGTATGGAGGTTACTTAGAAAACTAAAAATAGAACTACCATATGACCCAGCAATCCCACTACTGGGCATATACCCTAAGAAAAACATAATTCCAAAAGAGTTACGTACCACAATGTTCATTGCAGCACTATTTACATTAGCCAGGATGTGGAAGCCACCTCAGTGTCCATCGACATATAAATGGGTAAAGAAGGTTAGACACATATATACAATGGAATATTACTCAGCCATAGAAAGAAATGAAATTGAGTTATTTGTAGTGATTTGGATGGTCCCAGAGACTGTCATACTGAGTGAAGTAAGTCAGGTAAAGAAAAACCAATACCGTATGTTAACACATATATATGGAATTAAAAAAAAAGAAGAAAAGTGCTTCTGAAGAAACCAGGGTCAGGACAGGAATAAAGACACAGAAGTAGAGAATGGACCTGAGGACACGGGGAGGCGGAAGGGTAAACTGGTATGAAGTGAGAGAGTGACATGGACATATATACACTACCAAATGTAATATAGGTAGCTAGTGGGAAGGAGCCGCATGGCACAGGGAGATCAGCTAGGTGCTTTGTGTCCACTAGAGGGGTGGGATAGGGAGGGTGGGAGGGAGGTACAAGAGAGAGGAGAAATGGGGATATATGTATATGCATAGCTGATTAACTTTGTTATACAGCCGTAAGTAACACATAGTTGTAAAGCAATTATACTCCAATAAAGATGTTAAAGAAAAAAAATTAGTAAATTATGTACATGAATCTGAAACTTAAATTTAGTGATTCTCCGACTACCTTCTCATTAAAAAAAAAAAAAATCCATTACAGTGTGTATCTTCTCAGAAGCACACTAAATACATTCCAGAGACAGAGTAAAATATCTTTAGCATTAAAAAGAGGGAGACTTTCAAATTTGAAAGTGGTGCTAGCGTCTTATAATAGAGTCCTTAACTATTTCAGAGTTGTCGTAATTGTGTACTCTTGGGACAGCCATCTCCAGTGAGCGCAATAATGTAATTCTTTATTCCATTTATTAAATATTGAGGGATGACACATACTATATTTCCACCCTGCACTCACCTTATGTTCTTAGGCACACTGGGCTGTCAGAGAGATACTTTGGACTGCAGTTATAGCAGTACTTTATGCTTTTAATTAAGTGTGTTATAAGTAGGGGCTGCTTGCTGACATCCCTGTGGCTGGTATTATATTCTCTCTTGTAAGTCTGTAAATTCTAGCTCATTGATTACCTTCTCCTTTGCACTAGCCCTGCTACCCTTTATCTTAACTAAATTCAAAATTCCTTATAGATTCATGTTTTTGTGTGAATTTGTTGAATTAATCCCTTAGGAATGAATTTCCTGTGTGTATATATAATTCTTTTTAAAAATGTTTTCTTGTTCCTTGACTCATAGTAATCTTTTTGAGAATAGTAAAGCATCTATCAGCTCTTCTAACACCTGGTACAGTGCTGTGCAGTGGGTAGGAGTTCTATAAATGTTTGCAAAATGGAATTGATCTCATTATTAACATAGTCATGCTGATTCGCTTGTCCTCAGAAATACGCAGAGTAGTCTTACCAGCTAGAAAAGACTCAGAATCCTGAGATATGAAAGACCATTCCAGGACTTTTTCTTCATCCAGTATGGTTATTACAAGTCCATACACATTGTGCTGCATATTCTACAAAACAAGAAATGTAGATTTCATCTAAAGTCCAGTGACATAATTGTATGACAATTATACACAACCTAGAATATAAAATAAAATGGAACCTGTAGTTTTAGGACTCTACTGCTTAAGCCACTGATAATACTAACTTGTTGGGATACCTAGCAGGAAATCCAGTAAACAAGGACATTTATTAACACTGGAGAACTATCCACACATTCTCATACTCTGTCGGCTACCCAATAATCAATAAGAGTGGACTTTATTATAGGATGCAAAAGTGAAACCAAGCTTTAAATTATCAATTGCTGTTGTTTTGCAGAGTTTTCAAGTCTCAAAGACTTATTTATTTTATATCCTTCTGAAACTCTCTTCCATTCTCCCCCTACTTCTTATGCCCACAGCTATTGCTACAGGAGAATATTACAGTAATTGATCAATGTCTGATTAAAAGTGTGCAACTCTTTCATCATCTGCACAAGGTGATTGAATTCCTTCTGCCTGAGCAGCAAGATTCTCTTTTAAATTGTTTCATCAGGAAGTGACAGTGCGTGTGGATTCCAGTGCCATTTGTTTGGTGCAAGTGAGCAAGTTCTCTATCTCTTTTGTATCAGAACGTGGAGAAGAGACCACTCATACCCACCAGGAAGATGGTTACTATAGAATAACTACTGGTCACTTGATCTCTGGACTGAATGTTTGATGTCTTCTGCCCCCCCTACTCCAAACACACACACACACACACACACACACACACACACACACACACACACACACCCTATTTGTTTTAGTACTCGATTTCACTGTATGTACCTCATCAACTGTTTCTGTACACTTGATAGCTAGTGTTTTCTTTTTCCAAAAAGTTTTTGAAATAGCACCTTGTTGGATAAGCAGGAGAAACAACACATGCCTTGTGTGGGGTAGTAAATATTTATCTGTCAGGCAAGGTTGACTTCCAATTATCAGGGGTAAAGGAGATGTAAGTAACAAGAAGAATTGAAATTGTCAAATAAATAATAGAACAGTTTCTCATTAAAATCAATAGAGTATATTAATATATTTCCTTCATCCAGCTTTTTAGCAAAATGAATAAGTAATATGTTCACCTCATTGCCCTTCTGTACATCCTCTGGTGGACAAGCTTATAATCAATTAGTGAAGATAGCCAGAAACATAATAGGCAGAGAAGACTGACAAATAAAGACATGGATAATTTGCCTCTGAATAATCTTGATTAACTCTAAATCAAAGCTTTTAACCTAAATGCAAGGAAGCCACTTTGCAGCATTGTCTCTTTTGCATAATACAGAAAAAATAGAAATCGGTTATAAAGACAAGATGCTTTCTATTCTGTTTCTTGATACCTGAAGAATATGCTTAACTTTTAGTGTCAGGGACAGTTTTAGAAATCTGATGGAAGTTATGGACCCTCTTCCTAGAAAAATACACAATTATAGCGACAGCACAAGGATAGCATATGAATATAAGAATATGATTGATGCTCCATGCAGTTGTGCAATGTTGACATACATGTATTTCCTATCCTTGGGACTCCAGATTAGGAAACCCTGCCGTGCTTACTCTCTGATGTGATCTTTGGCCGAATTGAGTTGGAAATCAAGTAATCAAGATTCTATTTTTATCTAGGCCAGTGTACCCCCTACTCCTATGGAAATGCAGTGGCTTGAAGCCTATCTAAATCAGTAGAGGGGTAGTATTTCCAGGTGGCACTGATCTTAGGAGAAATTCAGTGGCCTTGCTCAGAATGTCACATTTACTTACAGAAGGAACAATGAGGAACAAATCAGTTTAAAAATGCCATTGCCATAGTTGACCATTCCAATCAAAATAAATCTCTTATGCCTTGGTGCAGCTTTGATCTAACTTCTAGTCTTCTACAGCTGGCTTTACTGAATGTTCTAAATTTTCCTGCGCATGAAATATTTTGAAAATGCAATTCAATTGCTAGCAGCACAGGAATGAAAAGAAGCAAGGAAATGGCTCTTCAATGAGTTTTGGCTTTTTTTTCTGGATTAGATGAGCAGCTGTTGAGCAGTAAGTCTACCAAAATGGCAACTTGAACCAAATCAAACTCAATTAAATTGTACTTTTAACTCCAGTCAGCCTTCTTAGAATACTTAAGAGCATGCCGGGGACAATGAGAACATCCTAAAGGTGCCATTCCCTCTAAATGGATAATTCCTTTTCTTCTGTCTTACTTCCAAGCTAGCCCCATTTGCTCACATATTCACATCTTAGAAATGACTTATTCTATGCTTTTGTGTACGAGTGCAGGTAGTACTAAAAGGGATGATTTTTTTGAAGACTGTTGATGTAGGGACGGAGAATGCTTAAACATACTCAGTCCAACCTATGTGTTCTTCCATTTAAGAAAATCTTTTGAAAGACCACTATGAGCATGATACCCTGTTTGGAGTCTACATTTGTGTCTGAGTTCTTAGTTTTATTTAGTACCTCATGGTAACCTGTTGAGGTGAATGGAGTATTTTACAATTCAGGAGGCTTAGCAAAGTGACTTACAAGTAGTAGAAAGGTGGTCTGGAACACATATCTCTTGATACTCACTATAGCACATCATATGACATGGAGCTTCCTTCAGGGATTCAGAGAGTTTTGTTAAGAAATACATAATGATGTTTCGGATGATTTTGAAGGAAAAAACTCTTAATAGTACTAAAATTGAGAAGATGGTGTTTTGAATTCCTTTCTCACCAACAGAGCAAATAATCTAGAGAGAGTATATCTTTAACAGAATCCCCAAATTTTCCATCTGGAGGGACCACAATAAATCTGATTTCTTACTCCTGATTTCTTTCTCATGGTACCCATAAGCATTCCCTTCTATCTTCCCACAATATCATGGGGAAAAAGCAAAGCTATGTTGATAATACCCTTGGTTTTGTTGATCCCCATTGCAGAGAACATTGATTTGTTTATAGACCAGCTTTGCCAAAATGTTTTGAAGAAGGAAGGATTTCTATAACAGGAAACATGAGAGTGGACATTGGGCTGTGGACCATGAATATTTAGTTCAAAACAGGGGGATCTATTTTTTTTCCTGCCTGTGTTTACATTGTGTCACACAGTAATATTGGGTGTTTTTCTTTAACCTTGAACTCAGAAAATGCATGAGTCATTAATTTCTTGGGCTGCAAACACACTTCAAAATGTAGCAACTCATTTGGTAAAAATTATCCAGCCAATCAGATGTATTGGGAAATATATAATACATTACACAGGGAGCATGGGAAGGGCAGGGCTGATATTTTGAAAGCATGAGAGGATTCCAAAAATCAACTACAGTAAACTCAGTGCACTTTTGTGTGTCTAAGGCTGTCCCCAGACACCAGTGACCCAAAGCCTGTCCTGTTTTCAGGGAACAGCTAGTCACTTTGATACTATGTTCATGTTTGTATGTTGGTAGAGACTCACAAAGAGACAGCACAGTCACAACTTCAATTGTTTTTACACAAATATACAGAGAAGATGTGTCTTCCTTGTTTTGTCTATACTTAATTCTGTTTCCTCACAAAATTCAGTCCCCTGGGTAGAAGGAAGAAAACAAACATTTAGTCCTTGCAGTGGACTGAATTGTGTCCCCCTTCGCCCTCAAATTCATGTGTTGAAGCCCTAACCCTCAATGGCTGGAGGTAGGGTCTGAATGGAGGTGATAAAGATTAAATGAGGTCATAAGCTAGACCCCTAATCCAATAGGACTGGTGACCTCCCAAGACAGAGAGACACCAGAGCTCCGGCTGTATGCCATGTGAGCACGCAGGCAGAAGGTGGGCATCTGCAAGCCAGGGAGAGAGCTCTCATCAGGAAACAAACAGGCCACCACCCTGATCTTGGACTTCCCAGCCTCTGACACTGTGAGAAATTAAATTCTGTTATTTAAGCCACCCTACCTGTGGTATTTTGTTACAGGAGCCTGAACAGACTAATGCAGTCTTGTAAGCTTAAATAACTTAAGCCATTAATTTAGGATATACTCAGTTTCACTGAGAAAAAAACATGATTCAAATTTTTGTTTTCTCTGTCCCCTTCTCCAGCTTCTTTCCAACAAATACTTGGGTAAATGTGAACGTGTGTGGCACTGCAGCCCCGTGGTGGATGGAAGGAATTTGGGTCCTTGGGTATAGTGTCCTCCAGCACCTTGTGGCCCTGGAACCATGTCCTGTGTCCACCTGGCAAGGGCTGGTTCTGCTCACTGTCACAGTTGATGTCTGTGGCCGGCATAGCAGTAGCTGGCCACTCTGGCCCTCCCTTGCCAGCGCAGCCTCACCTCAGCTCTCACGGGTGTCTGAGATTCCCCCTCATTCTGCTCCATCTTCATTGTGATGAACTCTATCACAGGTCCAGAGCTCTCAGCTCCACTGCCCATTACTTCCACTATGGGCTGCAGGACTTTCTGCACCCCACCCCTACCATGCTCAACCCAAGAATGGGCAGGAAAGGCAGCTGTCAGGGCATGCTTTTTTTCTGTCAGACGATACTGTTCCACCTGGTTTACTTTGATGTGATCTGCTCCTGGTTGACAGACTCATTCCTAAATGCCATAGGGTGAACCAGGACAAGAGATCCCCTCTGTTCTCAGTTTTTCGTCGCTTCTGAGGACCCTATCTTGTCATTTCCTTATCTTCTCTTATTGTATCTTATCTCATCTCATCTTTTCTCATCTCATCTTTTTCTAACTTCCTTCAATCTCCCAGGAATAGAAAAAAAAAAGTAGTCTTGTGCTCTCACTCCAAGTCCTATCCCCTTTTTATCAGTGAGAAGCAAGTTTGATGGCCTAGAAGTGAGGGGGATATTTTCTCTAGCTTCTGGGCTGGACAGATTTTATAAGCTGAGTCTTGGACCTTGATATGCTAAAGAAGGTTATAAAGGAATTTAGCAAATCTGTTCTCTGTTTCTGTTTCTCCTCTCCATGTCTATTGTCCTGAGGACATAAACTTTAGAGACATAAAGCTGCAAATGGACAAAAATTTACAGGAAGAATGAAAAGGAATGGCTTTATAGTCACAAAAATATTATCCCTACTTATGAATGGGATTGTCCATTTTACCATGCATGTATGCTTGGATTCTGTGTACTTATGCATGGTTTCATCATACATGAACCTTACTCCTTGAGACAGGTGTCAGAGGTGTGGACAAACACCACCAGTGTTCACCATGAACACGCGGTGAGCAGGGGCTTAGGGTTTGAGGATATTTCCAATCCTCTAAGATTGGATCTTCTTCCACCACCTCACCCAAATTTCATTGGCTTTTACGTGCTAGTCTTCTTTTGTAAAGTGTGCACGTAAGGGAGACTCACCCATCTCTGATGTTGTGTGAATGACTGGTTCTTTGCACTTTTGAAAGCATAATTTAATTAGCTAGTCAAAGTATCTTTCAGTTAGAGCTCTATTTTGTCTTTCCAGAATACTGTATGTTTCAATCTTCTGAGTCAGTGAGCATCCTGGTGGCCATCTTTTAAACGAGTCTTCCTGTCATATTGCATTTTGTTTCTTATCTGCATCCTAGAGGGGAGAGCTACTTTTGATGAAGTTCCAGTCTGAGTGCTATGTTTGCCTTCGCTACTCAATTACCGCATTCCCTGGCAAGTTCAGTTAAGGACCCTGAGAAGATTTCTTAAGTCCACAGCCATTTAAACGTGCAAAATTACACATGTTTAAATGACCATCATTCTGATGATTTAGAACTTGGAATAACAAGGAATATTTGTTATCTTATTGCCTTCCATTAGTTTGTTTAAAGTTATTATTAAAACTTTTTCTAGGCTTGGGATAAACTGGGAAACTGAGACATAAAGCTTATTTTAAAATACATATCCTTTAATATGTAATTAAAATAGTTTTCATTTATTCACGTTTGTGGATAAGTTCTTTTCTCTTGAAGATCAACTTTCCATCAATGATCAAAGTGATGTAAAGCAATGACATATAAATGTGTACCTTTAGACAGTAATTTGGGGTTCCATCATATAACAATGACAGGAAATCCTATATAAAGATATAAATGGAAAATGATACCTGATTGATGGATTTGGGGGATAGGCTGATTGGCACTGTAAGGAAATGACTATTTTGTTCCTTGATGGGAGATTAGTACTGAAATAGATGTGTGAGTCAAACCTCGGCACAGTAATGATTTCCTGACAGGTACTCTCTCCAAACCCTAAGTACATTAAGTTTAAATCCAAAAAGCCATTACACTTTAAATATTTTTCTCACTTTTTCTATAAATTGGAAGAAAAAGGAATTTGCACTTTAAGTAGAGACTACAGTACTTGGTTGGTATATAACAAATTGCTTACCATGGACCAAGACAGAAGTTAAATAATAAGGATGAGCCTGTTGATTGGCTCGTGGTGTAAAGCTGTATGATTGACTCAAGAAAACAATGCATCGGGGCTGGGCGTTAGCTTCTGAGTGGTTGAGATTGAGTGCTGTCGCAATTTGGAAGAACTCCCAGCACAGACAAAAAGAGATGTGCATCTGTCCCTCCAGTGACTTAGGGAAACCAGAACCATTTTTGATACATTTCATGTTTTCCCAGCTTTCAATATGTTATATTTTATAAGTCTCGGGGAAAAGACTTTTTTGACTCCAATAGCTGTCAAGCTGTTGAAGTAGAATACAGTGAACTGATTTCAAGTGTATAGTTAGTTACAGCCATAAGATCCATGTGAACAATGTCAACCATGGCTTAGCTATTGTTTAGCCGGCATCCAACTATGTCTGAGCCTCTTCTAAGGAAAAGACAAGAGACATTATTAATTGAGTATCTAATAACAGTAGAACAGTGTTCTGGGCACTTTCCTATTTGACTTAATCTTCACAACTTCCCTGGGAAGTTTGATACCTATTTAAAGATTTGAGAGGTGAAGTTTATGAAAGTTAAATATACTGTCCTTAGTCCCACAGCTGAAAATTGGAAGGCCTGTCCCTTGAGTTCTGGTCTGCCAAATTTTACTTTAGTATTACTCTACCATGCTTCCTTTCTGAGTGACTTTTCCAGAAAGTTCTGTACATCCTCTTCTTACCAATGGGTTTTGTCAGCACTGATCAGACTCACTGTCTAACCCACTGTATTAGTTTGCTAGAGCTGCCATAACAAAATACCACAGACTGGATGGCTTAAACGACAGGAGGCTAAAAGTCCAAAATCATGGTGTTGGCAGGTTTGATTTCTTCTGAGGCCTCCCTCCTTGGCTTGCAGATGGACACCTGCTTACTGTGTCCACACATGGTCTTTTCTCTGTGCATGCACAACCGCGGTGTGTCTTTCTGTATTCAAGTTTTCTCTTCTTCTAGGGACAACAGTCAGATTGGATCAGGGCCTACTTTAATGGACTCATGTTAACTTAATCACCTCTTCATAGGTCCTATCTCTAAGTGTAGTCACATTCTGAGGGGCTAGGAGTTAGGGCTTCAATATATGAGTTGGGAGAGGGGGACACAATTCAGCCCATAATACCCACTTAGATAATAATCAAAAGCATTAGACCATTTTCTCCTGGGCTTTGTATTGTCCTCCCCGTAGACCCAGCAGAGGACTCCAAATGCTGCCATGAAGGATAAATGCAATGCTTACAGTGCCAGTTCTTATTCTGGGTTTTACTTATAACATATAACTCAGACCTGTGAATCAAGCAGTCCTTACCCTTGTGGTGGGCTTTATCCCTACTATATATAATTTGCATCTATACAAGTAGATTTAAATTTGTGTAGACAAAATATTAAAATGGGGGCTTCTTATTCCTGACTCAAGATGCAGCTACTGACTTTTGTATAGACATAAGCATAGATCATTCATATGATGAGAAGAGATCCAGAGTTCTAGTGACAGCAGGATAAAGGAGATTACTGAAGTCCTTACTGAATCCAAGAAAGGAGATAAAATGGCAAGGACTTGGCAGGCTATCCTAGAAGCTTCGAGTAGTGACTACCAGGAGGGTAGTGGGCAAGACAGGAAGAGACAATTGGGAGAGGTCTAGGGACATGTAGTTGCAGTCTAGAATCAGCCATGGAGGAGAATCAGGGTTCCTGGTACTAAAGGGACAGGTCATAACTAAAATAGAAGAATAATAAAGAAGACAATTACACTAGGTAATGATTATTGCATTCCTATTGTGTGCCATTCCTACTATGTGCCAGGCATGTAGGGCTGTATGTACATGTTGTTGAGGACTTTATGAGGACTTACATATTCTCTATGACCTTTCTTCCATGCTATGTGGGTCTCATGACCAAAGATTTTCCTTCCTGTTCCCATTTCAAGGTCCTCTCCACCCTCTCTCATCTGAGTAGCTACTGAACCTTCTCGTTCTCTGTTCTCCAAGTTCAAATTATCTAGTTTCCTGGAGTAACATCTAAGGATCATCATCTAGCTGGTAGGTCTGGGATTTCTTCCATCTTGGTTTCTGCTTTGTCACGGTTGTGTGGAGGAAAATCAGCATTCATGTACCATGAGAGAGGAAATGGGAGAGGAGGGTAAATATACAGTATTTTTTTTAAAAAAGATGGAAACTTCAACATACAACCCAACAATAGATCCTTATTGTCTGTCTTTTCCAACTAGAATGAAAGTTCTATCATAAGAGACACCTCTCCCAGGCTCACAGCATCAGCATAGGCAACTAATACATATGTGTCAAATGCATAAATGAGGTATATAAAATTTTGAGTAGACGAAGGAATGAAGATGAGAATTCTCTCTGGTGCTCATTTGCTGAAGCCTTGCTTAACTTCCTAGGCTACTTTAATGTCTATTTTTGCTCAAAATTATGGGCACAGAATCCTATAAGAACTCTTTGGTTTATGTAATATTATCCCACAACAGAACCTCCTACACTTTTCCAAAGATTTGGAAGGGTAAAAGTAAGCCCTGTGAAATATCAGGCTTCCTATAATTAAAACTCTATTTCTTCAGACATGTCCTCACACAGAGGCAGAGACCAAATAATGTCCTTTGTATTGAATTAAGGCAAGTTATTGGAAAATGAATTCTATAGAATTTCTAGTTTTATTTTTCAAGAATGCTTAAGATCAGCAGCAGATGGTAAGCTTTTTGGACTAGATCCTGTGCATTTTGCTTGTAAAATGAGAGCACAGATTCTGAATCTAGACAACTGAGTTGGAATTCTAGCTTCCCATTCTTGCTACATTACTGTGTCTTGGCAAGTTGTTTTATCTCTCCCATAGGGTTTCATCATCTATAAAATAGGAATCATAATAATGCCTGTCCCATAGCGTGCTGTGAGAATTAAATGAGCTACATATATAGAGCACTTAGAACAGGTTTTCAGATACTGAAGAGAAATGCAAGTGTCAGTTACTCTTACTGTGATAGAATGCGGAGTCCTTTGCTAAACATTCAATGATAATGTGCTTCTTAAAGGGTCCCGTGAACTAAATGACATGTAATGTAGGAGACAGAGGACAAAGGATCTTAATAAAGACACATCCAGTGCTAGGCTAGGTATTTTATATACATTACCTCATTTAATCTTCACATCATTCCTCTTTCCAAAACAAGAGCAAAACCAAAACCAAAACAAACAAACAAGAAAAAACAATCTTACGTTAAATATATGTAAGTTCTCATTCCTAACAAATGAAAGCCAGATTTCAATCTGGCTTTGTCAGATTCTGAAGCCTATTTTGTTTTAATGGTTTAAGTGCAGAACTACTCAGAGAAAGTTGAAGTTTAGAAAATGTTCAGCTATAGGCCTCTGTGCTAAAAATGTTAAAGTGGCTGCAGAGTACCTAATTTGGTTTCCCAAAATAAGTAGATTATCTCTCTGGAGAAAAAAGTAATTTCCCTTGTAGGATATTGTAAAATCTTATCAACTTGCACTGAGGCAGACAGAGGCCTAAAATATAGGCTTAGAAATACAATTTTAGTTTTAAAAGAATTTTTTATAAATACAATGATTCCTGGTTTAGGGTCTGGGATCATATCAATTGTGATTTAAATTCATTCAGCTTACTGTTCATATTTGTGCCTATAGTTTTTTGTTTTTGTTTTTTTTTAAAAGGAACTCTAAGTCTTTAGTGGACACACGCTAGAAAACAAGATCCCCATCATGTCATCCTTGAGCTCCTGTGTGTTTTTCTTGGTCTTGACGTGTCCTCTTCCCCATCTCATTTTACTCCTGTGGGAGTCTTGGACATATGATGCGTTTTAACGTGTGTGTGTGTGTCTGTATATGCGTTATTTTCTCCCACGTTGTGCCTCAATCTCTATTTAATAATATCACTACCTTTTACTTTTTCTTTCTCCTTATTTTCACTTTATTTCTCATTGATTTCTCTTTTCTTCTTCCCCTGCAATATAGACCTAGAGTCTGTTTTATTTCTATCTGATAAAATTATGTATTCTCCATTCCTACTTTAACCTATGAAAAGAATAGTTGATATTTCTCTGTATTTAAAATGCTGACCCTAAACAACAAGGTCCTACTGTGTAGCACAGGGAACTATATTCAATATTTTGTAATAAACTCTAATGGAGAAGAATATGAAAAAGAATATATATACATGTATAACTGAATCACTTTGCTATATACCAGAAACTAACACAACATTGTAAATTAACTATTCTTCAATTTAAAAAAGGCTGACCCATATGGCCTTATGTTAATTTTTTTCTTGACAGCACAAAAGGGTTTCTGTCTCAATTTAAATAGTTATTGAATAAATTAGGCAAAACATATAAAGTAGCAGCACTGAGACAATGACTGAAAAGACCTATCTACCTAAATAAAAATTAAGAGATTTGAAGATGGAAAACTGTTTAAGAGAATACAGGCTATTTTAATATTCCAGAGTAAATATTGGAATTCATGAAGACATGAAGAAGTACCTACTCAATATACTTGGGAATTAACCTAAAAGTAGATGCTGGTATTCAGAATTCTGTTTAGGAATGAAGTTAATAGTAAAATGAGGCCAAAAAGAATCAGAAATTTCCCTGGGCCTGAAATACATTGTGTGTCTTTGGAAGATGTGAATGATTGCTATGCAAGTATTTTCTCCCAGGAGCTGAGGCTCTACTCTAGCAGAAGAGACAGATAATTCTTTTCTTCTCTTCAGCTTATGCCATAGGAAGCACTGGGAAAAAGGAATGGGACTGAGCTGACAAAGCACCACCAACACTGGATTGTTGGTGTCCCTCCTAATTTAAGGTTGAATGAGGCACAACCTGGGAAATATGCTATGGGCCATGACACTTTGTTCCTTACCCATGGGTTTGGAATATTTCCCCTTGAAGGGAATGGATATTCCCAGTGTCAGTCACCCTAGGACAGGAAATAAGCTGAGCCTTAAGAACAAAAGACTGTCTGCTTATCTCTGCATCAGAGGCCATTGGGCCTATTCTGCCATATGTAGGTGTAGAAATGCCTGGAGCCTTCTGTTGGGGAGAATCGAGCGGACAGCCCCACCACACAGAGGCCTGCCAGGACATGCAAAGGGAGGCTGGTGGTCTCTTAGCATAAAGACTTCTTGCAGCAAGTCTAAGCTGTGTTTCTCTGGTCCCTAAGCTTTCAGTAAACTCTTATTAACAGTGTGGTTTAGTCTCAGTTGTATGTGGGATGCAGGGGAATTGAAATTATCAGTGGTGATCAGGGGAAGACAGATGGGCCTAGAAGTGAGTTGATAACACAGGGGTCAACTGCCCCAGAAGAGGTGGCTTGGCAGTAAGTGGACAAGCCACAGAAGAGGAAAAATGAAGGACTTTTAGGGCACTGCCCTTGGAAACTTCTGGAAATCAGTGGTTGAGATGACCATTTAAGGAGGCTAATTTCTGCCAGGAAGACAATGAGGGTTCTCACCAAAATACTTTGCATATAAAAAGGAAGTCTAACTTCACTTGGTAGTCACAGGCTAGGAAGCCAGCAACATACAGGATTTATTTGAAACATTTAAAAACAGTGATTTAAAATGCATGCTAAACTGACTGTAAGCTCAGATAAACATAGTAACAGAAAGAGCAAATCTCAGCTCACTCTTTCAATAAAACGAGTTGTGTTAATATATAATTTAATAAGAAGCAAAATTAATATATAATTTAATGAGAAGCAATTTAATTTATTTCTGTTTGAAGCTCTCACTCTTTTTTGACAAATTATTATTTTAATCTTGTAATCATTTGATGTGATTGATCAGCCAGTCAGCAAGGCATATATTTTCCACCTAACTTAAATGCGTTGGCAAAATGATTATTTCTTTTACACATTTGATACGAGTCTATTTTATATTTTTTATGAATAAATTGATGAGAATCGTGTTATCTTGCCTCAGTGCCAGCCTTCTGCCCCTGAAAGTCTTATGTTTGTGCTGAAATATTTGACAAGGTCTTTCTAAAGTTAGCATAAGAAGAGGAAAAAACCTTGAAAACCTAAACACTGGTGAAATCCATGCAATTAAGCAAAAAATGTAATAACAAAGCATTGAAAGAGGACCCGTTTTCCAGTTCCTGGCTCTGCCATGAGGTGTGGACATTAATCACTTAGTTGATTCCTCTGAGCCTCAGTTTCCCCATCTGTAACCCTACAGGATCATTTAGAAAGTGCAGTGATAAAATGTATATGGGAAATACTATAAAAGATTAGAATAGCTATTACTACTTATGCAGGTTCTTGCTTACCTGTTAGTTTACCTATATATTTATAGTATATGTACTCAGTGTGTACAAAACCTAAGAATTCACCCTATACTATTAGAAGTGGGCAGAAATGGGATGATTCTAGAAGGTTAGGCAAATGGATGGATGGCTTGATGTAGTTACAGAGATAGATATAGCTTTTTACCTTTTACATAATTTCTCATTACATTTTTATACACCTTAAGGGTTAAATCTTAGTTTTCCTATTTTCAGGTGAAGTTCAAAGTGAAATAAAATCTTCAAAATAACCCAACTAGTCAGTGACAGAGATGAGATTGAAATCCAGGCCTCCTCTACTGCAGAATCCTGGGCTCCTTCTCCCTTACCTCACTGCCTTCTCCTTGTCAGTTCTTGGAACCCACCTGGCCATACACCTGGTACCCACTTTGCCTTAAACTTGCCTTATTTCTCAGAGATCAGGGATTGGTCCTGGCATCTAATGTAAGAAAGCAGCATAAGTGAGAAACTTGGTCACTGCTGTTCCACACTGACCATTTGGTAAATATTTCTTGACCAGTTTCGAACAGGAACTTCTGAAGACAGTAATGGAATCAAATGTGGATTTGACTAGTGTGACTGCACTAGTTTATGGGTCAGCACTACAAACTTGGATTAGATTTTAAAAATTTATCTAGAACCTCAATCAAACTGAGGCCTAGGAATTTCTATGAGTCTGATATGAAATAGGTCTTACATTGGTAAACATTCAAATAGACAATGATGTTCATTGTCATTAGTCATATATATATATATGAATTGAATTTTAAATCATAAAATCCAAGCTCTCAAGTTCAGGATAAAAAATCTTTCTAAATGAAGATTTCATTAACTTCTGGCTTTCAAACATATGTATATATATACACACACATATATATCTATATATATTCACACACATGCATACCTTTTTTTATTGTTGAAAAGCTCCTTTTATTGCCATTTGGTTCATATTTCAAAATTATCTTCATGCCATAAAAAATTACATCACCTTTTATATACAGTTTATCTCAACAAGATTCAGAGAATAAAATAAGCAGTGAGAAGCACTGGGAATAATTATAGAAAATGCATTCAGGCACGTGGATAAATTAAAGGGTTCAATCACAGGACCATTTGTGAAGGAAGGAAATTAAGAGATATTAAGTAAAAAGATATTTTGGTACTGAGTTTTACAGAGAAGTCAGGAAAGAGGAATACAGGATTTTACAATCATGTAAATACAGGAATACAGATTGTAGAAGTTTAGACAAGAATTAAGGTGGGATTCTGCAGAGAAGCTATAGGTATATCGGATTATAAATAACACATCAGGCACATTAGGCCAAGAGCAGAGTGTGGGCAGGGTGGGGCAGGCACCATCAAACGGTCTTTATGGTATGTATGGTACGGTATGGTATATCTGGTATGGTATGTATGGTAATGATATTTAAAGCCAGATAAGATCACATGGGAGCTCGTATAGAAGGAGAAGAGAAGAGATTCCAGATCTGAAAGTGGGGTATTTGGGACTGGATGAGAAGAGTTCAGCAAAGGAGAAGAGAGAGGGGGAGGAGATCAAATGTAGAGGAAAACAGATAAGATCAGAAATCACACCAAACACTGCTGGGAGATTGAGTAAAATGAGAACCAGAAACAGACCATAGTTTTGGCAATGTGCTGGTGGTTAGTGACCCAGAGGGGAAGGGAAGAGAAAAGAGAAGGGGAGGGAACTCCTGGTAGAGAAGACAGGGAAAAGTCAAATCTTCCCTGCCATTTAGCTATAAAGGGGGATGGAGACATGAAGCAGATATGGGGTCAGAGGGGATTTTTTTTTTTTTTAATATAGAAGCATTTATAACACATTTATTTTGCTGATGGTTAAAGGTCCATTAAAGAAGAAAATTTATTGACCTAGAAGTAGCCAATACACACCTCTCAGAGGGCACCAGCACCAAACTTGACCAGGACTCCCCCTCATGGCCCACAGATGAACAGATACAGGCTTCTCACCCCAATCCACCACCCATCCCCAAATCCGCTTCCCTTCTCACCCATATACAAGTATCCAGACAAGTATATAGGCACGAGATGTATCAGGGTGACTGCTTTAACAATCTGTATATCACTGAATTCCATTGGGAGAGGTACATTCTAAACATTTAGAAACATACCAGGGACAGGCGATAGGATAATATGGGGTAACATTTATAGGGTTCTCCGAGTGTCGTTCCCAGACCACCAGCATCAGCATCACCTGAGAATTTGTTAGAAATGCAAATTTTCAGGCCCCACCCCAGTCTTTATTGGATCAGAAGCCCTAGGGGTGGGGCCCAGCAATCTGTGTTTTGACAAGCCCTCCAGGTGACTCAGGCACATTCAAGTTTGAGAAATACCAATCTATACCAATTTCAGATATACTGGTGTTTCAATAAAAACATATTGACTAAGCAGTTTTAAGCCCATTTTCTTTAAGCTTATAATATGGGGGAAAATAGTATATACTTTTGTAGTAAATTTCTTTCTATAAAATAATTCTCATTTTTTGTTGTTGTTGTTCTTTTAGCTTCCCTGATTCTAGTTCTGGGACATAAAAAGTACAAGATGACTTTAGAAAATTTTGTGCCGGGAAGCAAGAAAGTCTAAGGTGGTCTTGTGAAAAGGATATGGCAGCTGGCTTGAAGGCAGCTGCTGTGGCTGAAGTAGGGACAACTAAGCATCAGAAACAATGAAGACAATAATGGATTATATTACATTCAGGGGAAAGAATATATATATATATATAACTGAATCACTTTGCTGTACAGTTGAAATTAACACAATGTTATAAATCAACTATACTTCAATAAAATAAATTTCTTAAAAAAATATATATATATATATATATATATATATATATATACACACACACACACACACACACACACACACACAATAATACTATATATACACACACACAATAATACTATGGCAAGGAGGAGGCAAAAGAAAGAAAACTCTTCTTAACAGAAAAATACCAGTTAATAAAAGTAGAAGAAAGGACAGAATTAAAATATTACAATTTTACATCCAACAATAAAATACTAGATATAGGCAAGGATCATTGATGACTCCCAAAACAATTGGGTCAAAGTTATTGGGGAGAGAACATTCACAGGGTCTCAAATTATTGCCACATAGAATATACATTAATGACCAGTGAAAAACGTTATTCTGAGCTATTTCATTTACTTACCATATTCATTACTTACCATATTACCAATTTACCATATTGGGGAATGTTGTGTTTTTTTTTTTCATTCTAAACACTGCTGCAAAATATTTTGATACACATAACTGTGTATACAAGCTAGTGTTGTTCTAGAAAGGCAGCACAGCCCATGAATAGAAGCAAGGACTCAGGAGCCAGTCGTAAATCAAGCCCTGATCTGACATTTGTCCGCTGTGTGACTTTGGCTGAGGTTTCATCTATCTGCACCTTGGTCTCTCCATTCAGAAAATGAAAATAACAATAGTTCCTACATCCTAAGGTTGTTTTTGCAGTCAGATGAACTGATACAGGAAAAGGACTTAGAATAGTATCTTCACTGAGTCGGCCCTCGAGGCTTGTGAGCTATCACCACTAGTATCATTGCTGTTGTTGTGTGGCTAGGTTAAGCAAGGCACATATTCAGGTTTAATTGATCCTAACAAATTGCCTGAGAGAGGGGCTGCAACAACATATGTTTCCACTTTGTCACAACCTCTCTAATGTTTGGTCTTGTCTGATGTTTGTTTTTGTTGTTTAAAAAGATGGTTAAAAAATCTTCAATTGTTGTAATTTGAAATTTTCTGATTACTAGTGAAATTGTTTTTCTTTTAGATGTTTTTTGGCCATTTGCATTTTATCTTCTCTGAGTCATCTTTTCATATTTTCTGCTTATTTTTTTTATTGGACTGTCTTTGTTTTTGTTAATAGGAGCTCTTTGTATACTCTGAACTTCAAACTCTAGCCAGTTGTACATATTCCAGATGTGAAGAGAATCAACATCTTTACAATACCCAAGCTTCCCATCCATGAACATAGTGCATCTCCCATTACCAAGGTAGTCTCTCATTTCCTTCAGTGAAGCTATATCAAATCTCTCCGTAAAAAGCTTCCTTCCCTTCTCACTTTTTTCTTTCTTTCTTTCTTTCTTTTTTTTTTTTTTTTGGTGTTTTAATTTTTGGGGGGGTCTTAATAAGGGTAATTTTTAAGGTCTTTGGTTTCTAATTTTGCTGCATTAAGGTCACGGAAAGTATTCTGTGTATTAACTTTTGAAATGTGCCAAGACTTCTTTTGTGATATCAATATTTGTAAATGTTCCTTGTGCTTGAAAGTTATGTTTATTCACTGTCATTTAGTTTTAGATTCAATATGTACATTTATAATATGAAGTTTATGTTATTCAGTGCTTTTTGTCTACTTGACTTATGAGTGTCTGAGACATGTGTTAAAGTCTCCCATTCTGTGCATTATGTCAACTTTTTTCTAACGTTCTCCTTTGCTATCTTATTCGAGTTTTCCACTATTGTGTAGTTAAAACTTTATTTCTTAGAAATTCTTTACTTCTTTGAATGTTTTGAAATCTGCCATCCTAAAGTTTGAATCTGCCTCATATTTTCTTCCTTCATTATTACAGATTTCATGATAGATTGGCCACCCTCTTTTTCACAAATTTCCATTAATTCAACTTAACCAGATAAGTTTAGCTCTTTAACACTCCATCCATATCAATAGTTATATATATTGTTATCTTCCAAGATGTGAATTTATTAACAATTTAAGTAGATATTTAATAAAATGCTCTGCTTTTCAGAGTTATACTTTCTTTATGAAATCCATAAACTAGAAGGAGGAAATCATGGTATTTGATTTGGTATATAAATGA
Organism: Lipotes vexillifer; assembly: GCF_000442215.2. Taxonomy (NCBI): domain Eukaryota; kingdom Metazoa; phylum Chordata; class Mammalia; order Artiodactyla; family Lipotidae; genus Lipotes; species Lipotes vexillifer. The sequence goes on from NW_006777108.1 coordinate 990,497, forward strand.
GAGGGAAGGGAGAGAGATAAAATAAATGTAAATATAGGCACTCCCCAACTTAAGTAAAAGGTATATTCCAAGATTTCGATTATAAATTGATCATGTAGAAGTTACAGGATACTTGTTCTCCCAAGGCATAAGTTATTTGCTCAGTTATTTTCAACTGTTAACTAAGAAACCCCTTTTCCTCTGTGTTATCACCTATCCCTTGGCACATATTTTCCCAGATATCATTCCTTCACTTCCCGTAAATTGTTCAGAGCTCATTAATGATGAATTCATTTTAAAGCTCTATTAGGTTTCAGAGGTCATAGCCAAGCATATTTTTTTCCCATTCAATTCTCTCTGGCCTTTGCTAGAAGTCTATTATTTTTATATGACCAAAGTCTAGGATGTCACATCTGCCTCTTCAGTATTAACAAAGTAGATAGCTTTTTATTCCAATCCTTCTCTTTCTTTCAAAGGAGAGGCTGAAGCCTAGGGATGTAGAGAATATGACAAAGGGTAACTATACTCAACTGGAATCTGCAAAAAAAACATTGCCCATGCTACCTTGTCTTTCAACTTTTTATAGACAAAGCCAAAGACATTAGATATATATTTAAAGATCTTCTGACTTTGTCGATCAATTCCACATGAATTTGACATAGTGAGTAGTCATTGTCGACTTTGGTGAGTCTGGGCAGTGTTTCTGTACAAACAGGAAGCAAGCTTTGGAGGCAGCATCCCATGTATTAGGAGACGTCTGCACACAGATTTCTCTGTAAGCGTGCAGTGGCATCCTTAGGCAGCATGATTTATTTCTTCTTACGAGAGCTAAGGGAATAATCTAAATCCACAGGATTTTTTCCATTAACTTATTTCTATGAATCTCTTCAGATTCTATATATGTAGGAATCCATATGATGACTGTATTATCAATAGTTTGCTAGGTCTGCCATAACACAGTACCACAGAAATTTGTCTTCTTACAGATTTGGAGGGCTGAAAGTCCAAGTCAAGGCATCATCAGGTTTAGTTTCTTCTGAGGCCTCTCTTCTTGGCTTACAAATGGCCATCTTTTCACTGTGTCTTCACATAGCCTTTCCTCTGTGTGTGCACATCCCTGGGATCTCTTTGTGTGTCCAAATTTCCTCTTCTTATAGGGATATCAGTCAGTTGGATTAGAACCCACATTAACAGCCTGATTTTAATTTGGACACCTCTTTAAAGGCCATATCTCCAAATATGGTCACATTCTTGAGGTACTGGGGGTTAGGGCCTTCATATATGAATTTGAGGGGTGGGGGGACAGAATTCAGCCCATATCAGTGACTTTAAGAAGTGATAGCAGAATGGCCCACAAGGAGCCATGAGAAATAAAGGAGAGCTGAGGTCATACCACTATGTCCAGCAAATCTCATTAGGTTCTTTCAGTGTCTATGGGCAGGACCAACAGGTTTCTCACTGAGCCTGAGACTGCACATCCCCTTCGAGGCCTCTACTAATGCTCCAGCTCTTACACACATGCTCTTGCTTAGCACTAACCTCCTCCCTCTTGCCCATCTCTGACTTTGCCTTTGGAGTCCACAGTGTAACCCAGCTTCATCTTTGTAGCTACTGCTTCCCAGATACTTCTCCTCTGGCTTTGTATTTTCTCTCCTCAGCTTAGCTCCTTGGCAGCTCCAGCCCCAAGACTGCAGTCCCAGCCCTTCTTGCTCTAATGCCTCGTGTTTCTCTGTTGGCCCACCATGACCTTGAATTTCTCCTTGCAATCTAGTTCCTTCCAGGAATATGCAATTTTGCATCTCCTCAAATATTGCATAGAATTGAACTCGCTGCTCAAGGCACATCCCTTCTCTTCTCTTCCTCATTTGCAGAGTGAAGGTATGACACCTGCCTGAGAGAGATATGGGAATTAATGAGCTATTAATTATTGTACAAGAAGATGTTTTGGAAAGGTCCAAGTTTGTGCTGTAAAATTGAAAGTAATTAACTTTAATATATATATATTTTTTAATTGGCTCTGTAAGGAGTCCTTGGGCAGTAAGCTCTTCCAGTTGGCCTTCTCATTCAATAAAGCAGCTAAAGACAGCAAGAGATGGAACAAAGTCTATGGTGATTATGTGACTATTGTCTTTGTTTTATTCATTAGACTTTTCAAGACAGAATTCTGTCCCTAAGACAATGAAACATCAATAACTATAATTTCTCTTTGTTTTTTCCTCTTTTTATTGAAGTATAGATGATTTATAATATTATGTTAGTTTCAAGTATACAGCAAAATGATTCAGTTATACATATATATATATATATATATATATATATTCTTTTTTTCTGTTCTTTTCCATTATAGTTTATTACAAGTCATTGAATATAGTTCCCTGTGCTATACAGGAAATCCTTGTTGTTTATTTTATATATGGTAGTGTGCATCTGTTAATCCCATACTCCCAATTTATCCCTCCCACCCTTTCCCTTTGGTAACCATAAGTTTGTTTTCTATGTCTATGAGTCTGTTTCTGTTTTGTAAATAGTTCATTTGTACTGTATTTTAGATTCCACATATAAGTGATATCATATAATATTTGTCTTCCTCTGACTTACTTTACTTAGTATGGTAATCTCTAGATCCATCCATGTTGCCACATTATTTCATTCTTTTTTATGGCTGAGTAATATTCCATTGAAATATGTACCATATTTTCTTAATCCATTCATCTGTTGATGGGCACTTAGGTTTCTTCCATGTCTTGGCTATTGTAAATACTGCTGCTATGAACACTGGGGTGCATGTATCTTTTCAAATTAGAGTTTTCATCTTTCTGGATGTACACCGAGGAGTGGGATTGCTGGATCATATGGTAGCTCTATTTTTAGTTTTTTAAGGACCCTCCATATTCTCTTCCATAGTGGCTGCACCAATTTACATTCCCACCAACAGTGTATTCTCCACACCGTCTCAGGCATTTATTATTTGTAGAGTCTTTGATGATGGCCATTCTGACCAATGAGGTGATACCTCATTGTAGTTTTGATAAGCTTTTGCACAGCAAAGGAAACCATAAATAAAACAAAAAGACAAGCTATGGACTGGGAGAAAATATTTACAAATGATGTGACTGACAAGGGCTTAATTTCCAAAATATACAAACAGCTCATACAACTCAATATCAAAAAACAAAAAACAAAAGGCAAAAAAACAACCCAATCAAAAAATGGGCAGGGGCTTCCCTGGTGGTGCAGTGGTTGAGAGTCCGCTTGCTGTTGCAGGGGACGCGGGTTTGTGCCCCGGTCCGGGAGGATTCCCGCATGCCGCGGAGCGGCTGGGCCCGTGGGCCATAGCCGCTGAGCCTGCGTGTCCGGAGCCTGTGCTCCGCAACGGGAGAGGCCACAACAGTGAGAGGCCTGCGTACTGCAAAAAAAAAAAAAAAA
>NW_006777108.1:993911-1021374 GCF_000442215.2 Lipotes vexillifer
AAATGGGCAGAAGACTTAAATAGACATTTCTCCAAAGAAGGCATACAGATGGCCAGCAGGCACATGAAAAGATGCTCAATATCACTAATTATTACAGAATGCAAATCAGAACCTCTGATTTTAAAAAATAAGCTGGTTTAAGAAAAAACATAAAGTCATGTTCATGGGTGAGATTCTACCCTGAGCTCTTAATCTTTAAATATGACCAATGGACAGGATGTTCTTATGCCTCCTGAGTGGCTTTGACCTTGGGACATTTTGACCTTTTTTCTCTCTACTAGAGATTTGATGAGCCCGTACATACGTATAGCCTGGACACCAAGCTATAAAGAGTCTCAGAGAGCCATCACAAATGCAAACGGAAGAGTGATATCTCATAGAGTAAAAGAAGAAAACAACTCTTTTCCTCTTCTGCTCCCAATCCAATAGTTCTTTCATACCTGATTTAGAAACCTTTTGCCCTTAGGCAAATCCATAACTTTTTCTGGATACTGTTACATAATTCAAAGACTCTCTGTCCCTTATAGTCCAAAAAGCAGCATCAGGTCAGTAATTAAAGGGATCAACACAGTTTAATTACCAAAGCTCCAAACTTGCCTCAAAGGGAATGCCTTTCCCTCTGCCACCTTGATGCTGCTTCAGACTGAAAAGTGTTCAGCCCGGCGTTTGTCTTTTCTAGCCTCTCCCCAGCATTGGCTTGTTTCCCTTCTCCTCTCCTAGCCCGCAGCAGGCTTCCTTCGACTCTTCTTAGATTTTTGGGGAAGGAAGTAGGGAATGTAGGAAAAAAATGGGAAGGAAAGGTCATATCCAACAACTGTACCCTGTGGGATTTGACAGATTCCCAGCGAGAGGTGTTTTCACTGGGATGTGTTTTCAAGGGTTTTCCAAAAGTTCCCTCACAAAGGAAGATGTAGCTGTCCCTTCTTTAATCAGGTGGAAGATCTCTCTTCTAGCTGCCCCTCCACCCATTCCAAACCTTAGTTTTTGCTTCTAATAGTATATCTTCCATCTTTCTCCACCTGCCCCTCTGAGGGAGGATAAGGAAGGGGAGGAAAGGTGATCTCTTGTCCAGTTTGTTCAACCCATTTATACCTTTGAATAGGGTGGGAGCTAAAGATGGATGATCTAATTTTAAAATATCCTCTCATGTCTTAGGCAGCACCTACCCTACTTTGAGATGTAAGTTCGTGGCCCCTATTGCTTTATTCCATCTGCTAAAATGGGACTATTTCTGCCTCAGCTTAAACTAAGAATGAGTCTCATTTTAACACAAATGGCATGTGGATATAGCAAAAAACATGGACATGGGAACAAATGACTGAAGATTGAGAAACATTTAGTCAGTTTAATGAGAAAGGAAACTTTTTAGGAAGGATTTGAGAATACTGAGAATTTGTCCCCAAAGCATTCAGTGGAAAGGTTTCTGGGGAGTTTAACAATGAGATGCAGAAGGGCAAAGCAGTGAGGGGCCGTGAGGCAAAGAGGAGATGGGTGGCCTGAGTCGCCTGCTGTGTAGATTGTCTTTTGAAAGGAAGAAAGACACTCCTGGGATGAGGTGGGAGGAGCAGTGGCAGAGTACATAGAACTTCAATTCTGACACAGGATTGCCCAGGTCTGCTCTATCCTGTGGGCAGTGCTTGACATAAGCAGATACTTGCACTTTGGTCTGATGACAGATATGGCGATAGAGGAAGCATTACAAAAAGAATTGGATCAAAATGATTTTCAGTCCAGAGACAGTTTGAAGACTGGCAGTTTTAGAAAATGATTATTTTCAAGGCTTGCTTAAAGCCCGCATTGTCTTCTGAAACCCAGTGAAGAAAGCAGTGCAGGATTGCCTTCAGGGAAAGTGGTGGAGTCCATCACTTCGGTCCCTTTAAGTTGGACTGAGCAGCGTGGATGAGGCACAGTCTTGGCGAGAAGAGCGGGGGACCAACACAAGTGGTCTCTTCCACTTCTAATTTCTATGATTAACGTGCTCTTGCTCCCATCCTCTTGCATTTTCTAACAATTTTGAAAATCTCTGCTAATGGAAAAACATTTTACAAAGAGATTGAAAGTAATTACAGTGTGTGTATGTGTGTGTGTGTGTGTGTGTGTGTGTGTGTGTGTGTGTTTTAACCAGGAATATATTATCAATTTCATTTATTTCCCTAGTAAAACATTCACTGCAGGTTTAGCCTTTGAAAGACAACTTGATTATCTGTTCTACAGAGCAAGTCAGGAAATATCATTCAGTCATAACTTCCTGTTATGATATGTTTAGGCCCTTATCATTTTCATATTGAACAGGGGTCTAACACATAACATTTAATGTGTGTGTGTTTTGCAAAACAAATTGAATAGGCAGCATGTAACATTGTTGGAAATAAATTGATATATTTAGTACCTCTGCTTTAAAAAAAAAACTATGTTTTTCTCTCCTAGAGCTACACAATGTCCTGAATGTTTTAAATAAAGGGTACTGTTCCACACTTCAAAACCATGTAATAAAAGCTCTTTGAAGGCAGATTAAATAACTTCCCACATACAGTTAATGTCATGGTACTCTTAAATAAAAGGGGGGATGGAACTAAGGATGGGAAATAAAAATGTACATTCCTATCTGGAAAGTCACCTTAAATTAACTTTATACTTTAAAAAAAATAGCTAAGTTCTGTACATATTAAAGTTCTTTTGTAAAAGTATAAATGAAGACTTCTAACTAAATTAATATCTAATGTATGTGACCTACATTTCACCAGGCCTCCTCAGTCAGGGCTTACACTAGAGTAACAGTAACAGTTATCAAACCCCAAATCTCTGGTTTCGGGTTTGGTCTCTCCCCACCAGCAAAATTACCAGAACACCAGCCCCAGATCCCTTACTCTGACTGAAAGGTGTTCATGAAAGATCACGACACTGCCAGTGTCTCTATCCCATTTAGGATCTTTGTGCAGATTAGGAAAAGACACCCTTTCTCCAGGTAGATGAAGAATAGACCTGCACTGGATTTCAAGCCTGTTCTAATTCCCTTGGCTGGACGTCTCTGGGCATGATCAACCAGCACACTGTGTGTGGCAGCCCTGCTAACTCACCTCTTCTTTCAGCCTGAAGCATCAATATACGCTCTATCTCCTTTAGGCCTATGTGAACATTAATGATGGCTGACCCGTGGTAGTGATGGCCCCTGTGAAACCTCTTTCTGCTGTTTTCTACCCTGGTCATGTAGCTGTCCTCTTATTCAATGTTAATAATTTCCATGCTAAAAGTATAGAAGAATGAGTCCCCCACAATTCATGCTATATGCCTTTTCAAGAACCACACAGCAGAACAAACCTGCATTCTAGATTTCTAGTTGACTTCAAGGGATATAGCTTTTTGGAGGGTATCAGTGTATTTGTTTCATAAGACATCACCAAACTGTCTTCCAAAGTGGCTGTATTAGTTTTCATTCCCATCAGCAATGAATGAGACTTCCTGTTTCTCCACATCCTCACCAGCATTTGGTGTTGTCAGTGTTCTGCATTTTGGCCATTCTAACAGGTACATAGTGCCATCTCGCTGTTATTTTAATTTACAATTCCCTTATGATATACGCTGGGGAGAATCTTTTCATATGTTTATTTACCACCTCTTTGATGAGGTGTCTGTTAAAGTCTTCACCTCATTTTTTAATCGGGTTGTTTGTTTTCTTATTGCTGAGTTTTAAGAGTTCTCGTTTCTATTTTGGATAACAGTCCTTTATCAGATATGTCTTTTGCAAATATTTTTATGCAGTTTGTGGCTTATCTTCTCATTCTCTTGATCAGTGCATTTGTTGTAGCTTTGTCTCCTTAAGAAAATGACATATGTTCCTTAGGACCCAATAAAGAGAAAATATGAGTGAATGCAGCTGTTTAACTCAACCTTGTCCCCTTATATACTCTACTTGGGAAGCTAATGTCTTGTCTTCCCCCACCCCAGCCCAACCCCACCCAGAATCATTGAGAATATTGGTCCAGGGGGTCAGGAATCTCAACTTGTCTAGTCACTGTCCTTCCCAGGAAGTTTATGAGGTCCTCAGGCAAAGAAAATCCTTTCCTTCCTTTTATACCAGCTGTCAGGACATTCTCAAAGATAGGGGAACTGAAAGGAATAGGTAGTTTAGCCTTCTGCTCTTAGAATCTCCTTCTATTCTTTTATATGACTTTAGAGGCTAAATAAATAAATAAACAAAAAACCCTCTACAATACAAGGATATACATTACCCAATGATGAATTGAGGTCACCCTGGATTTGAAGAACAAGATAAAATCAGTCCTCCAATTGCATGACTTGAATTAATCCAATGGTCTTGCCCAATATTTTGTTAATGTGGATTATGTCCTCCTGTCCCCTCTGCCTTCCAGCTTTTGAGCCTAGCGTGTTCTGTATGCAGTATGTTTTGCTCAGCCTAGACATGAAAATCAATATTTTCACTTGTTTCCAGGCCAAAAATGACACCACTCATAAAGGTTTTCATTTTTACTATTTCATTTTAAATTTCCAGGCTCCTTTTTTGCTCTCTGAATTTTCCTTTTTCTCTTAGCATTTTTAATCATATTCTTGGGATAAAACATATTCTCTTATCACTCAGAAATTATCAGTGATAGTTGTTTTCTATTTGTTTATGGTCTTGACTCTGCTCATTTTCAAGTGTGAACACTTAGAAGCTAATCAAAGCCAGTGCCATTGTTCTCCATGTGTCTCTCCAGAACCATTCTCCACCCTTCAAGGCCCTGGAGGCTGGCTGCTATGGATCACACCATCTGGGGTCCCCAGCTCCCTGTTAGCTGCAACTAATGGAGGCACTGGCAAGTGGTCAAAATATATAGGGAGAAGAAGACTGGTCATCTATTCTCACTTACTCTCTGCTCAGTCATTGTTCTTTCACTGTGTTCCTTCATCACAGGGTTTCTTAACCTTGACACTGTTGATATTTGGGACCAAATAGTTCTTTGTTGTGGGTTCTGTCCTGTGCATCATAGGATTTTTGGTGGCATCCCTGACCTGTACCTTCTAGATACCAGTAGCAATCTACCTCCCCCAATGTCTTAACCAAAAATGTTTCCAGACATTGCTAACATCCATAGGAGAAAATTGTCCCTGGTTGAGAACTGTTCTATCGTTGTGGCTGGAACAGCCCCTCTTGCACAGTTCCAGCTCAGACTGGACTCTGGTAATACCATTCTCGCCTCTTGCTCTCTCAGGTCTTTCCACTCATGCTGATTGCTGGGCTGCTCACCATTCTTTTTTGGTTCCTGTCAATCTTCCCACCCAGCTGTAAGGAATCCCTTCATGAAGGTCTCTTAAGTGAGTCCTTTTAGCATATGCCTCCTGTTTTTGACTTAGATCACATTGCTCCAAGGTGTGTCATGCCAATGGGTGTGTTGTGTTGAACATGGTCATCACTGGAGGGTCATCTCAGTATCTTCAGGCATTTTTGGTGGCCTGGTCAGTGTCCTCACTTTCCTGATCTCCTGCTTGGAAGGTATATGTCTGACTGCTGGTATTCTGGCCATCTTGTGGGGGGGGGGGGAGAACTAAAGATCTCAATATGCAGGGTGGAAGCTTTCACTTAATCTTTGTTTATTTATGTTATCCTTGCTGTGAAATGTCTCTGATGTTTTCAAGTCCAGAGACCTTCTGTTTTCACTCTCACTAGAGAACAAAGTTCAAGTCTTCTGCCCTAGTCCTCTTTATTTTAGTTCTACCTTCATGCACACTTCCAAAGATACCTGGGATTACCAATTCTGGCTAGTTCCTTTTGGTCTCTATTTAGAGATTTCTTCCTCTGAGAGCTTTTCCTGCCCATCCAAGTCAGTGCTAGGTACCATTTCTGCCATCAGAACACCCTCTGCTTACCCTTTCTGGATGTTCTTTCCCCTACCAGCATTGTGTACGTTCTAAAATATTTACTAGCAACAATGTGTCAAATTTCTCAGGCTTTTGAGAAAAAGAATAATTGAGAACTACCTCTCTAGGTAGTATTTAGAACAATGTATAATTATGATCCATTTATACATATCCTTCATTAAACTTGCACTCCTTGAGAGCAGGGACTCTATGTGTACTGGTCATCACTGGATCCCCAAAGTTTAGCACAGTGCCTGTCACATAAATATATGTGAATGGATGAAGGTTCAATTACTACTGACTTTGTGCTGATATTAGCACACAGAAAGTTCTAATTAGATGATGAGTCTTCCCAAGAAGTCAGATTTTTCTGTGAGTTGACATGATGATTGAGAGTTAAAAAGAAGAGCATCCCATAAGTTCAAGCCCAGAGCCAAGTGGGTCACCAGAGGTTGGAGGTACTGGGGTCCCTCCTTTTGGAGTCTGCCATCTTTCCCATTGTTCTGGGACTATTCTGTGCTTTGGAGATAATTGCTAGGCTATTTGATCAACAGATGAGAAAAGAAAGTTTACATAACAGGTAAAATAAGAAAGAAAGAATTTACCATTATCATCCCATTTTTTCCAAGTTTTGCAAATGAACAATATGATAAATCTGGTTTAAGACCATTTTGTGTGGCTTGTAGTTAACGGTAAATCAGGGCCTACATAAATTGTATCTGTTTTTATTTCTACGAATTGCTGTCAATGAGGAGGTCGGGAGAGATTTGACAATTCGTGTCAGCAAAATGTTGGACAAGAAGTTTGGAAGCCAGCTGTTATTCAACCTAAGCCTACATTCCATTTGACTTTCCTAGGTGGAAAGTGGTATTTTCAGCATTCAATCAATGCATCTGATTCTGGAAAGGTGACCTTGACGGCTTTCACATAAGGCGCCACTAATAGACACCATTTGTCACAGAGATTTTCTCCCACCCTCAACTTAGGGGCCAAGGTCACATATCACCTTCCAGACTGGAAGAAAGATTGGAATTCACCACTCTGAAGAGCATAGAAAGAAAACCTGGAAAGCTCATTTACAGGTGATCTCTGCCAAACTCCCCACTTCTAATGCAAACCTTTACAAACTAGGTTAAGAGCTGAAGTTCAGCATTCTCAGGATTTGTTAAAAGTGGACTTCTGAAAGTTATTACCCCAAACTAACCTTTTCAAATGACAGATTTCACCTTCTGCTTTCCAACATTGGAAATTCTGTGCTTACACTACGTTTGAACAGACCCACAGTTATCACCTTCCCTACTGATCCCACACAGGGCGAGCTCATCCATGTTGCATGCAGGACTCAGGCTGCTCTTCCTTTTAGCCAGAAGCCACTGCTGCTGTGGCTCAGACTCTTTGATGACATTTCTGTCACTGTATCTGTGGGGACATATGCCAAAGACCTTCCAGAGAGAGAGAGCCAAGAGGAAATATCTTGTGTTCAAAATATAAACACCGCAGCCCTGTTGGAAGGATTTCCGAGACAGATGGCCCACTTGTAGAGATTTCTGCTCTCCCGGCCCTGTTCCTGCCACAGTCACAAAATCTGGCTCGAGTCTTCAGTGCGATTTCTCCTCCTTGCCCTGCCTGCATATCTCATTCGAGTCACTTGTGTTTCTTATCCTCCGTACCAAGCTGTTACCATGCACTTGCTGCCTCTTGAGAGAAACCACGGCAACACAGCGACTTGGGTTTGCTGCTGGCCTGGTTGCCACCAGCTGCCACAACATTGGTTCCCCGTGGCTGCTCCCCCAGCTTGGCCTCATCCATGCAGAGCAGGCTGACAGGATCAGAGACCCACACGCTGCACAGCTGGCAAGACTCATTTTAGGGACACTGGTCTCTTTGAAGGCTTTGATATGAATTTAAAATGAAAGGAATTAAGAGATGTAATTATCTTTCACCAGAGTCTCTAAAAATTACAGGAAAAATAAAGGAAGAGGGCTTCCCTGGTGGCGCAGTGGTTGAGAGTCCGCCTGCCGATGCAGGGGACACGGGTTTGTGCCCCAGTCCAGGAAGATCCCACATGCCGCAGAGCGGCTGGGTCCATGAGCCATGGCCGCTGAGCCTGCACATCTGGAGCCTGTGCTCCGCAATGGGAGAGGCCACAACAGTGAGAGGCCCACGTACCAAAAAAAAGAAAATAAAATAAAGGAAGAAAATTAAAGAAATTATTTTAGCTACAAATGACCAAATCCAGGACAAACATATGAGTCCTATTTCGGCGTTTTTGCTCCTCAGATAACTCTAGGACAGCATGGCGAAGCAATCCTTCTAGAGCCAGAAACACTCCCAGATATTTGGACTTCATTTCTTGGCAAGATTGGAATTCATCACTCTGAATAGCATAAAAAGAAAACCTGGAAAGCTCATTTACAGATGATCTCTGTCACACTCTCCACTTTTAATGCAAACCTTTACAAATTAGTTTAAGAGCTGAAGTTCAGCATTCTCAGGGTTTGCTAAAAGTGAGACACTTTAATGGGCTAAATACCACTAACTTCATCTGATCTCCAGGGTTTACTTCATACCAAGAGCACGTAAGCATCGCTCTTCAGTGTAGCCCTGCTTAATAGGCTTAACTCCGAGAGGCAGGTTAAATCACCAAGGAGCATACAAGGAATGTATCCCCAGCAGAAGCAGGCAATTTAATTTTAAGTCTTTCATCAGTAAAAACAGCAACAGCTCAAATTAGAAACTTTTTGCAACTCAGGAATAAATGCAAAAATAGACCCTATTTTTAAAAGGTGATCCGGTTTATTAATTGTGCGGTTAACTTTCTCTTGTTCTGCAGTGTTCTTATGTCAAATGCCACCTCCACACCCAAGTGAAAGTAACTGCTAGTGACAGCACATGAGATCACACAGAATCCCTTCCGAGCTGCAAGCCGAGGCACTGGGTCTCAATAAGCAGGATAAGCAATCTCTTCCTGCCCGATGTGAATGTTGGTAATCTTCAGAGCAGCCTTTAAATAATCCCGAGTACAGCATTTTCCCTGAACACTGCTTTCCCTGAAAGCGTTCTTGATTGAGCCTCTCACCAGCTCCTGTTATCACAGAAGGACAGGTGTTGTCATGTTTAATATCCTGTAAGGGGAAACGTCCAGGGCAAGAATCACAATGGGAAAAAGTATTAGCCCCCATGGAAATTAGATAGTCCTTAAGGAAAACCAGCACTTGAACTTAAGAACAAAGCACACGTTTCGTGTTTTTCATTCCCCTTTGCTTGTATTTTCCTGGAATTCTTTGATCGAGAATCGGGAATCTCGGCACATTTGGCTGACGTTACCTGTCTCAGATAGAAGAAGGAATGGCTGGGAGGCAGCTGGCATTAACATCACCAGTGGTGAGGCCCAAAACTGCTGGAAAATTATTCACGAGAAAAGGATTCATAGCACTTTGTTAGAATTCCCAGGTCATCTTTCCGTTTCCCAGAACATCTAGGTTTTACCAAGAATTTTCACTGCTGGAATGTACAAGTCATCAGGTTCTTCTGCTGTGACTGAGTCTCTGTCCGATTGCATAGGACGCGGGTGGCAATGGTGAGCCAAGGCAGCAGTGGTTGGGAGGGCAGGCTCTGGAGCCCAGCTGTGTGGGCTTCGTCTCACGTGCTGCTCCCTGTGGGACTCTGAACAACCTCTTCAAGGTCTCTTTTCTCATCTGTAACGTGGAGGAAATAGTAGCGCCTATCTCACTGGGCTGCTGTGCAGATTAATTGTTTCCTCCCAAGATCCCTGACTCCCACACTTTTCTCCATCTTAGCAAATGGCACCCCATCCATTAAGCTGCTCAAGCTAGAAGCCAGGAGGTCCCCCTTAATCATTCTGTCCTTCACACTCCCTAGCCAGCTTGTGATTACATCTGTCAATTCCACCTCCACAGCCAATCCAACATCTCCCCACTGCTCTGGCATCTTGGCCAACGGTGCTTGCATTTTCTCCCTCCAGCTCCTCTCCAACTTCTCTGCCACTGCCCTAATCCAGGCTGTTCCTTCTGGCCTGGTCTATGCAGGGCCCACCTTCTCATGTCTCCCTGCTTCTTGCTGCCTTTACAGGGGTTAGTCACCATTAAGCAGCCTGAGTGATGATTTGGAAAGGGAAATCATGCCACTGCCTTGCTTAGAAACTGCCAGTGATTCCTACTGCACTGAAAATCCATGCCAAGCTCTTCACCGTGGCCCTTGCCTCCCCTCTAACCTTTTCTCGCTCACATCAGCCCTCCCCCATTCCTAGAGCACATGGGCCTGTTCCCTTCTTTGGGCCTTCACACCAGTGCTTTCCTCTGCCTTAATCTTTGGTCCCTGTCTTAGCGCATTCAGGCTGCTATAACAAAAATACCACAGACTGGATGGCTTTTACAGAACAGACATTTATTTCCCACAGTTCTGGAGTCGGGGAAGTCCAAGATCAATGTGCTGATAGATTCAGAGTTTGGTGAAAGCTCACTTCCTAGTTCATAAGTCCCATCTCCTCCTTGTGTCCTCACATGATGGAGGATCCTCATGGGGTCTCTTTTATAAGGGCGTTAATCCCATTCATGAAGGCTCTAATTACCTCATGACCTCATCACCTCCCAAAAGCCCCACCTCCAAATACCATCGCATTGAATATATAGAGCAGCCCCTCTGACCTGATGTGTCACTGCGTGATTCAGATCTCAGGTCAGCTATTACCTGTTAAGAGAAGCCTTCCCGGACTACACGGTCTAAAGCAGAGCATTAGAATTTCATTTGCTACATTTGCTTCACTCTACTTATCAGAATCTAAATTCACCTTGTTTATTTAATTCATTATCCATTATCCACGCCCCCAGTAGAAAACAGTGCTCTGGGAGAACAGCAATCCAGTCAGTTTTGTTCAATAGCATTCCTTCCAGAGCCCCGAATAGTGCCTCGAGAACCTCAGTAAATATTTGTTAAAGGAGCGGATAGAAAATGGTTTGTATACAAGTACTTAACATATGCGAGTTGATTTTATGATGATTAAAAGTAAGTAATTCCTTTATCCTGGTCTTTTTTTTTTTTTTTGCGGTACGTGGGCCTCTCACTGTTGTGGCCTCTCCCGTTGCGGAGCACAGGCTCCGGCCACGCAGGCTCAGCGGCCATGGCTCACGGGCCCAGCCGCTCCGCGGCACGTGGGATCCTCCCGGACCGGGGCACGAACCCGCGTCCCCTGCATCGGCAGGCGGACTCCCAACCACCGCGCCACCAGGGAAGCCCTATCCTGTTCATTTTTGTTGGCAAAAGTTTAAATTTAAAATCAATTTTTGGGGGTTTCCCTGGTGGCACAGTGGTTAAGAATCCACCTGCCAACGCAGGGGACACGGGTTCGAGCTCTGGTCCGGGAAGATCCCACACGCCACGGAGCAACTCAGCCCATGCACCACAACTACTGAGCCTGGGCTCTAGAGCCCGCGAGCCACAACTACTGAGTCCATGCGCCACAACTACTGAAGCCTGCGCACCTAGAGCCCATGCTCCGCAATAAGAGAAACCACCGCAGTGAGGAGCCCGCACACCTCAACGAAGAGTAGCCTCTGCTTGCCACAACTAGAGAAAGCCCGCATGCAGCAACGAATACCCAACGCAGCCAAAAATAAATAAATTAAATAAATAAATTTATAAAAATTTATAAAGAATAAAATAAAAACATTTTTTGTGTTTTTTCTAATACTAATATTAGTGATTTGGGGGAAGGGCGAGGCAAGAAGCCCCAGGAGAGAGGCGGAGCCTTTGCAGCAGGTCCCAAAGGCTCCAGAGTCACTGTTTTGCAAACAGAATTTATAGCAGGACCTGTCACTTGAGAAACAGTGAAACTTGCTCTTAGATTTATCTGCCACTTAACTGCTTTCCTGGGACTCAGTTTCTTTCCTTGTTTATAAAATGGCCTTGGTCCCAGCCCCTGTTATTGGGAAATCAAATGAAGCTGCACCAAAGGAGATCTAAAAGTGTTTGCATTAATGCTGGTTTCTTACAAAGCAAAAAAAAAAAAAGAAAAAAAAGAAAGAAAAGAAAGAAAGAAAAACATAAACATTTCAACACCCACTAGTTTGCCTGAAAAAAATGGGGGCACCATGCATCTGTGTTGGAGGAGTCGGACCAGAAGTGTAGGCAGGGTTGGCCTAAATTTTAGAAGCCATACCAGCAGCATTATCTTCCATAACTGTTTGTCTGGATCGGTGTTTCATTGGTCGGCATTGGTCTTCTTGGCTACCAGCTTAAGGTATTCTCTCAGTTTGGCAGTTCAAGACACTTCAGTGGCCCTTGGAGTTCTATTCTACCCTTAGTTTTGGGTCTTAGAAAGAGGCAATGCAAGGAGTTTTGCTCAGTTTTTTACCAGACAAGCATTATGTCAGCCTTGCTCCCAACATCAATTTCCCTGCAAGTCCCTCAGGACACAGATTTTCTCTCATGAACTTCACTTTCTCAGTGGGGGGGATCCCCTGTCCCACTGTTGCACACTCAAGGCTTTGTGCACCTTCATGGACTCTGTCCATTACTCGGCCTGGTTGGCTTGCGTAGAAGTCTAAGATCTTGGACTTAGCTTGGCCTTTTGCTTAGCGGTGCTTGCATCTCATCACTCTATACTCTGCCTACAGCATGAGTGCTGTTCAATAATGGCTGCCATTCAGGGAGCAACTCGTGTCATGCACTGTACTATGTGTTTATGTGTAGCATCATTAATCCTTCAAACAACAGTCCATGCTGTTTATTATCCGTCCCTTTGCTACCGAGGGTCTCAGTCCTTTTCCCTCTTCTCCAGTGCTTGCTAACTTTCCTCAGTTCTCTCCCCTTGTTTTGGTCTTTTCTTCCCTCTCAAAAAAACAGTATACTTCAAATCCTTACTTGTAAACCCTAGAAAATTGACCTTCCTGGAATCCAGTGAGGTAGGAATCATTAGCTTAATTTGGATTAACCAATCAAATTCTTTAATTTGTATCCTTGATTTACTTTAAAAAATAACCTTTATTATATGAAAATACATTTTTCATTACAGAATTTAAGGACAATAAAGTTGAACTCCTCTTTAATATTGTCATTTTTGTTTATATCCTTCCAGACTTTTTTCCATATATATAGAATGCAGATTTTAATATTTCAGTAGGATGGCATGTTGTAATGAAATATAATTCTATTTTTTAAGTCCTTCCCTGTAAATTTCAAGACTTCAAAGGAAGTCACACAGGAGTCAGAGGAGGAGGAAGGTTCAAAGCTTTATCTTCTGCTTTCACTTCTTCCCCTGCACTTTGCAGGATCTCATACACTGAGGAGGAAAGGCCAAGAGAAGGCAAACTCTCTGGGGATGCATGGAATTTAGCATGTGTGAACAGGGGCCTTCTATTATTCCCTATTATCTGATATTTCTTTGTTTTTCGCTCTAAGAGAACTTATCATCAAAAATCTTGCACATCAATTTCTAATTTCATCTATTCTAACATACAATAGACAGGTTACTGTCTTGTGAGGAAATGCAGAGTGGATGATGAAATTCGGCTTTTAGCTTCAGACTTGTCTGGCTCTGTCAAGACAAGACAAATCTTGGCTCTGTCATTTTCCAACAGTGTGATCACTTTCCTTTAACAGTGTTTCCTTTAACAGTAACAGTGTGAGTTACTTTCCTTTATTGAGCCTCAATTCTACCATGTGAAAATGGAGGTAATAGTACTTATGTTTAAAATGGTTTGTGGAGATTACGTGAGAAGTGTAAATGAGGCATCTAGCAGAGTGCTGGACACACGGGAGGCCTCTAATAAAAGGCAGCTATTATTTTTATACAATTCCATTTATTTCAAATTAATATTAAGAGCAAATCCAGCATTAAATGTGGTATTCAGCATGATTCAACCATTCAACACTTAGTTCTAAATTCTGGATATGTTCAAGTTAAATTCCTTGGATATAAAGAAAATTAGCCTCAACTTCTCCACTTTCTCCAGTGTATAATGTACTCTGTTTTGTATAAAAGTTAGCCATGAAAATATCATTCCTTGGAGGCTAGGCATTTTACCAAGATTTCTTGGTGAGCAAAGCTGATATTTGCATTAATAAGTTAAACTCAGTGGTTCTCTATAAATAGGGAAGCAATTTGGTTGAGGAAAGATCAGCGAATTGAACCCTATTAATTGGTTTATCTAAAAGTTTCCTGATAGGTTCTTTGCAGGGCTGCTACAAAAAGTTATGTTTGTGGCACCAAGCTTGTCTCTCAGTATAGTTGGAAACCTAGTGATCTAGCCAGTGACTCTCTGTCAATATAACCTTGCTGAAAAGGATTACAATTTACAGTATAATTTACATATATATACATATATGTATATACATATATGTATATGTCTACCCTCTCTTCAGAATCCAAGCTTATATTCCATAAGTGACTGGGCAGCCTGTCAGAAGGGTTGCACCCTACCAATTGCAAAGATAGAGCAAATCTAGTTTAAAAGAATTCTAAATAAAGAGATATAGTGTTTCTCAGCACCTTATGATATTTGACTATATAAGTGTATGCACACAAATAAGACATATTCCTGTCATCAAGGAGCTTACAAGCCACTGAGAGACAATGTTCAAACAAACAGAGTAGAAATGTTATTTAAAGTCAATTAGCATAACTCCCAGTAGGAGAAGAGTAGACACAAAAGTTAGTCTCAGCAAAGGCTTCATGGGGAACGAAATGTGAGCTGAGACTTGGATGCTAAGTGGCAAGAGGTAAGGGCCAGTGCCTAAAGGCTTTATACTACCTACAAAGTGTGTAGGTTTTCTTTTAGGCAAATAGAAATATTAACCTGAGAAGCAGAGACGTAAACAGGTTTCTGTTTGAGAATGGGGCTGTCCAGAACAACTTTCTGTGATGATAGAGATTGTTGTGTATCTGCACTGTTCATTATGGTGGTCACCAGCCACATGTGGCTACTGAGTGCTTGAAATGAGACTGAGAAAATGAGTTTTTAATTTGATTAAGTGTGTGTTTACAAACTGTGTGTGGCTAGGGGCTATCATATTGGACAGTGCAGTTTTTAAAAGATACATCTTGGCCATATTTAAGGATAGATTATAGATATGACCTAAACCAAGAAAACCCTTAAAAAACAGTCCCGGAAGCTGTACTGTTGAGGACTAGAGAAGGGTAATGGCAGCTGAGAAATAAAGGACAGGGTACTTTGTGAGACAGGCTTGCACCCCCAGTTCCTGGGCTCAATAACCGATGCAGTCAGTATAAGAAATCAGTGTTGAAGGGATTGATTAGATATGGAGAGAAAAAATTGCTAAAAATTAAATCTCTCCTGAGCTGGTTAATAACAGATTTTCTTCTCTTTAAAATAAATAGGTAAGGGAGAGGAAAAGCTTAAGCCTTCCTCTAAGGATTTGCATACTTTGTCTCCAAAGGTTAGGAGAGGGAGAAAAGGGGGCCCATTGAGAGTAGAGAACAGTTTATAGCTTCTCTGAGACCATGAAGGGAACTGGGCTAGGGCTGTATGAGTCCCACAGGGACAGCCCTCAGCTCCTGCTCTTTCAGAGCGCTCTGGAGAGCAGCAGGGCCTCACAGGAGGAGATGATAAGTGTGTCCAAGGAGGTGGACGTCAGGCCCCAGTGCACTCAGCTTCAGTAAAAGACCCCTACTTCCAAGTTCAGCATAGAGCTCCAAAGTGAGTTGGCAGGGCTGCATGTTTTCTGGAGGAACTAGGGAGAATCTGTGTCCTTGCTTCTTCCAGGCTCTAGAGTCCACCTTTATTCTTTGGCTTGTGGCCAGAAGCTTAACATCTTCAAATCCCCTTCCCTTCCTTTCCCGTCCCTTCCCTTCCCCTTTTCTTCTCTCTCTATCTTTCTCCCTCTCCCTCTCTTCTCTGCTACTATTGTCATATCTTCTCTTCTGACTTTCACCCTCCTGCTTCCCTCTCCTAAGATTTCTTGTGATTACATTGCGCCCACGCAGATAATAATGACCCAGGATAACCTCCCCATCTCAAGATCCTTGATTTACAAAGTCCCGTTTACCACGTAAGGTAACATCATCACAGATTCTGGTTTCAGGATGTAAAACATTCCAGGGAGCTATTATTCTGTCTACCACACCAACCTACATGGGTAAAATCTTATTTTAATGACTGATGAGAAAACATGTAAATTTTGTATTGTATTAAAATTAAATTATATCAATATACTTGAAAAATTACAAGTAAGTAAACCATTTTCTAGGATTGAAATATTGTTTTAGAGCTAAAGCTTTAGTTTCATCAATATTTATCATGTTGGCCTTTGACTTATAGCGACCAACTCTTTTCCCTTCATTTTTACATTAACTAAATTGTATGAAATTGAAGAGGTCAGACTTCTCAGAGCCTCAGTTTCCTCCTGTATAAGATGAGGGAGTTGAATTGACCCATCTCTGAGGCCCCATTCAGCTAGAACCTTGTCTACAGTCTTTTCTGTTATTCTACTTTACATTCAGAATTACATTTTGAAAACCAGCAGAAGTTCTGGTTTCTGCCCAGAGCAGCAAATGCCAGACTTTGTTTTTGATTTGGTTTTTGCTCTGTTCTATGTGCCTAAAGCAGCCTAACAGAGTTTGTCATTTGGGACTAGAAAACAATGCGTAACTCAATTTTACCCATATATGCTCATAAATAACGAGCACAAACTTTGTAACTAACTTAATAACAGCTCTCTTGGGCTGTTTTCATAGCAAATAATGCTACACCTATCACTTATGGTGGGTAATAAGAGATGCTATATTTGCATAAATCCTAAGGGCATGAATCATCATCCAAAATGTTTTCTTGCTTTCCTGTTTTCCATAATGTCATATTTCATTGGAAATACTAAGTTTCAAGTGATTGTTCAGTATTTAATACTTCCTGGAAATCATTTAAAATGAAATACTAAAGGAGGCAAACTTTTTAAATGTAGGAGTTTCTTGTTTGTTTTATTGAGCAAGGGATTCGAGTGGAGAAAAATATCTTTATGGGCACTTGCTACTTGAAATCTCAAGCTATTAGTCTAAAACTAGTAAGTAGACATCAGAATTCATTAGAGCCACTAAATCTATCTTTTGTTGTTTATTGTGCATTATTCTCAACTTTATTTGGAACATGTCTAAAATGATCTGATAATATGATGCATAAGAAATCTGATCATGAATTTAAACAACTGGCCTGAGCACTGATCTGTGTGAAGATACTGGTACTCTATGGCACCTTCTTTCTCATTTGTGTTACTACCTGTTGGCAGCCATGCGCCATTGTAGTATTAGGATTTGTGATAAGATACATATATTTGGTCTTTGTTCACTTTTCTTGGCACAAAGCTCCTAAAATCCTTGGTAATTCCTAAGTGATAAGCACCACAAAGGTCTTTTGTTGTGTTAATTAGGCGACTCTTGGAACCCACCTAAAGATGGGTCTGACTGCCAAGAGAACCAACCATGTGATTAGAGGGTTGGAACTTTCAGTTCCACTCCCCTGATCTCCAGAGTTGGGAGAGGGACTAGAGGTTGAATCAATTGCCAATGGCCAATGATTTAATCAATAATGCCTGTGTAATGAAGCCTGCATAAAAACCCAAAAGAATAAGTTTGGGAGAGCCTCCAGGTCAGTGGACCAGAATGCTTTCACATGCCACCATGCCAGGTCTCAAACTCCACCAGGATAGAAGCTCCTTTGTTTGGAACTTCACATTATGCATCTCTTTGTCTGGCTGTTTGTATGTATCCTTTAATATCCATTGTAATAAGCTGGTAATAATCTACTGAGTAAACTGATTTCCTGAGTTCTGTGAGCTGCTCTAGTGAGTTAATCAAACCCAAGCTGGGGTGGTCCTGGGAACCTCCTCCAATTGGTCAGAAGTACAGGTAAAAACTTGGACTTGCAGTTGGCATCTGAAGTGGAGGGCAGCCTGGTGGGACTGAGCTCTTAACCTGTGTAATCTGATGCTCTCTCTGGGTAGATAGTGTCAGAATTGTGTTGAATTGTAGGACACCCAGCTGGAGTTGGAGAATTCCTTGGATGTGTGACGGAAAACCTCCACACATTGGAGTTGGTGACCAGGATCTTAGCCGTTAAGCTCTTTCTAAGAAAATTACTGCGTTCACTTGGAATTTGCAATTTAAACAACCAAACTGTGACAATTCTCTCTCTCCAGCAAGACCCAACACCAGGTGTCTTGTTCCCTCACAGCAGTGTCTCATTATAGGTTATTTAGTTTATATTTCTCTAATATTTAAATATCTTTAATATTCATTGCATGTGATCTTTCTAGCTGTTTCTCATTCACTCAACAAATAGTTGTTGAATACTTTGGGTCAGGTATTGTGCTAAGCTCTAGGGATACAGTGGCAGGCAAACCGGGTAGAGCCCTATTCTCACAGTTCTTACAGTTTAGTAGGAGGCACAGAGATATTAATCCTGGGATTACACAGCCACATTTAAAATTGCAATATCATGTTAAGAACAATGTGTTGAACCAAGACAACAATGAAAGAAAAAGGTTTTTTAGAATGTATAAACTCGTATCGGTAATAGAACACTTTTATAAACATCAGGTCTTATGTGGACTTGGATGTCCATGTGACTTCAATGAGAGTTTTTTTTCTCTAAATTATTTAATTGCAAAGGGAATTTGGCATAACGGGGAAAATTCCACAGCTTTAGAAACAACACAGGAAAATAATGATTAGTAAAGCAACCTTTGCCCAAGGTTTCAGATCCATTAAGTACTGATGTGTGGCACATTCTAATTAACACCCTGAAATCGAAACTTCTAATCAGGTATGATAGGATAGAAAAGGTTAAAGGCTGCCATTTTCTTGTATATACGAGAGCAATTATAGAGATATCTCATTTTCCTACCTAACAGCTCATTTTACACGAAGTTTTTATATCTGTTATCAAAGAATCCATTTGGTTAGCTCCAGGACACATGGTAAAGCGTTTTTGTTGGGGCTCCTCCTCTTTCTGTCCCTACGTCACAAGATAAAAAGGCAAAGGAGTTGTTATTTGGACAGTGTCAAACCTATGCATGCAAGGAGAAAAGTAATTGTATATTTGTTAAAGCCTACACTAAATTATTAGGACTTTTCATATTAGAAAAAAAAAATCTATGGTAGTGGGTGAAGTCTTTATTTTCACTCTGAGTTTATCCTTATTCTAAGATTCCTGAAGATTTAAAACCAAATTCTTTTCTGGCCACAAATACCCAACCTCCAACCTCCAACCATAAGCAGTACCTACCACCACTTTACCCTATTGAGAGGATACGAGGAAAAGGAGGAAGTCCTGAAAATTTTACTAAAGTTTCTCAAGAAACTTTACTCCAAGAACGCAGAACCTAAATAGGTAACTGTGAAGGACACCATCACATCTCCTTTCTGTAAACCCTACCCTCTTTCAAAGCTCATCTCAAATTGTACTTCCTACAAGAAACATTTTCTTACCACCCCGACAAGAGGCCTGTCTTCTGAACTCCTGGATCATTCACTGTTTATACCTCTTATATGGGTACATGGTATGTGCCTTCTTTTTAAAAAGAGGATTATAAATAATAAAAAGGCAAACAGCTTGATCTACAGCCCAGCTAGAACATAAGCCCATTGTAGTCAAGAGTCATATCTTTGAAATTCCTCTACCCCGAGCTAACAGAACATGGCCCTGGGCATGGAAAGTGTTCAGAAAGATGTTTGTGTTTGTTAATTATGAGAAAGTGGAGAGGGAGGAGGTAGATGGGAGGAAAAGAAGAAGAAAGAGGGGAGGGGAGGGAGAAGGGGAAGAAAAGACAGAGAAAGACGAAAAGAAACGAGAGCAAGGAAGAAGGTAATATGTAGGCAGACATACATAATCTGCCCACCTGTAGCCCAGCCGACACCTCCACCACTACTTCTTACATGAATCAGCTATTCTCACTTAGCATCCTTTCTTCCATCTGTAAATAGGGACAATGATATTACCTACACCACTGTCTCCTGTAAGGATTAAATAAGTCATGAAATCATGATGCCCAGCACATTACCTTCAATGAATGTTAGGGATTTTGAACACTATTTTAATCTGATTCTTTATAAAATAATGGTATTGTTAGTCATATGAGCTAAACATGTCTATATTTTAAGGATTTGAGGAAAAGATTTACCAAAAACATATAGGTAGGTAGGACCAGAAGGAAGTTGATGAATGATAAGAGAAGACTAAGGTAGAGCAGTAAACAGTCAAGAAGAGAGAAAGTGAATTTAAGCTTAGGGAGCAGAATCTTGCCAATTTACAGTAGTTGGTTTATTATCATTACTCTTTATTTCTAGGTAAGCAGGAATCAGAGCTGGAATGAGGAGACTGCACAGGAAGATGCTTTAGGGCTACTTAGCTGTGCCCTGTCATTCTGGAAATATGGAAACCCAGTGGACGGAGTAGTCATCAGCACTACAGAAACACGGGGTCATTAGACACGTTTCCACGTGGGTTTGGAAGAACCCCTCTAGGCACCACTGATGACAAATCGGAGAGGAAGAGTGGAAGAGAATTGGTACCTAGTGCTGGGTGTTGGTCAGGATCTCAACAGTAAACACATGACACAATTAAATTAGGAAAATCAGAGGAGGAGTTATTTACAAAGGAACTATTTTGAAAGTGTGGGCAAGAAACTCTGGGCTAGGGGCAGGAGAGCAATTACCACCAACCACAGACCTGAAGAAACTGGAAGAAATTAGAAGGAACTAGAAGGCAAGAGCCATGTGGAGGAGGCCAGCAGAAGAGGAGGAGTTTTCATTTGAGAAGAGAGGCAGACCTAGGCAAGCTTCAGAAAGGGAGCTGGGAAAAGAATACCTTGATCTCACTCTTTTCCCTCCCACTGATCTCTTGCTCAGGCTCCACTACTGTCCAGTAGTCAAGGGAGGTCGTTGATGTATTTATTCCATGTTGGCCAGACAGACCTTCTAGTGCAATGAGCAAGGCAAAGAAGATTGGCTAGAAGGGGCTCAGAGACAGCCAACATGTGCTGCCAGGGATCGGTTCCTTCCTTCCCCAGATGTGCCTTTGTTAAATTTTCAAACATGCCCAACCACTCTCCCAGTCTACTTCCAACTCTCCTACCTCAGGCCTTGATCCTGGCACTGACCAATTGAATTAAGTGGTCTTTGTCTCATCTGCCCCAAACAAACTGTGCTTCACAGCAACTCCAGATTAAACTTCCTCTCTTCTACTCATTTTCTATAACCCATCTCTTGAGAGCCTTCCCTTAAGTTCCCTGGACTGAATCACTTCTCCTCTCTGTGTGGTCCACAGATCTGGGGTGCAATAAAGAGAGGGAGGAGAAAATGATGTAGAGCAAAGGCTCTGGAGTTGGACTGGCAAGTTTTAAATCCATCTTTGGCCACTTCTTAGCTAGATGACCTTGGGCAAGTTTCCTCGTCTGTAAAATGGAGATAATAGTACCTATCTCGCTTGGTTGCAAATAGAGTAAAATAGAATTTAGGCCTGGCCTAAAGTAAGAATGCAATAAACATTAGCTGCTATTACTACTACAACTATTCTACCATAAGTACTACCACCATTAACATCCCTATTCTGTTTCTCATGTTTAATTATATTTGGTGAGACCTTTGAGGCAGAGCCATGCATTATGTATCTTTGAACATCATTTGCTTTCTCTCCTTTCCCCTCCTCAGTGTGGTCTCTTTTCTGAGAATGTCACAGTCTGGTGGAGTTAATTGCCACCACCACTGTGCTATCATCAGAGTGCTATGAAAACTTGCACTCTGCCATGTTCTCCTGGCTCCTGGTTCCCCACTCTACTCGTTCGTTTCAAACTACCACCTGAGGATGACAGTGCTGAAAGCAGTGATTTTCCAATCTTGGTTGCACATCTGGATCATCTGGGGAGATTTTTACATGCCAATGCCCAAGTCTCACCCAGAAAGCTCAACCAAGAAATGTACAGCCAAGGTTGAGGACTACTGGTGGAAAAGATCAGGAATATTTGAGACTGGAAAGAGACCCCGGATATACATTTGCAAAAGACATGGAAGTCTCAGTGGTGAACATTTATACCACCACTCCGAGTGCCACGTGCTGAAAGGCCATGTCGCAATTTTTCTGCATGTCTGCCATTGTGTAGTTCACCTCTGTTGGCAGCCACAATTCCCATGTCATTTTGTTTCTTATGTTGATTACTCACGCAGTTTGTGATTCTAATTCTTCTTAGAAACATCTCAAATATCAAAATTGGTCTTATTCATTTTTCAGTTGCAAAATTCTGATGCTGGTTTATGGAGATATTCCACTCTCAAGGAGATGGAGCATAATCCCCCACTCCTAAATGAAGGCTGCCCATCATGATTTATCAATTCTTCCAAGGCATATAGTATGGAAAGGAGGAAAAATGAATAACTTTGTAGTGGAGAAACCCGACAAATACCATCTCAGCCAGGTGATCAAAATTAACATTATCGATGATAAGGTGATTTGTATTGGTAATTTGTATCTTTGACAAGATGTGACGAGATTGTCACTGTGGTCTTCCTCCCCAAAATCCATAACCTCAATCTAATCACGAGGAAAACATCAGACGAATCCCAGCTGAAGTACATTTTTCATATATTTAGCCAGTACTCCTCAAAACAGTCAAGGTCAAGGTCATCAGAAAGAAAGTTTAAGGAACTATCACAGCCAAGAGATGCCTAAGGAGACATGATAACTAAATGTAATCTGGTATCCAGGATGGGACTGTAGGTCAGAAAAAAAGACATTAGGCAAAATCTAAGAAAATCCAGATAAAGTATAGGCTTTAGTTCATCAATAATGGGTGAATATATGTTCATTAATTGTGACAATTGTACTACACTAATGCAAGATATAACAATAGGGGAAACCGGGGTAGGAACTCTCTATACCATCTTTACAACATTTTGTAAATATAAAACTGTTCTGAAATTAAAACTTCATTGAAAAAATCTGGCACAGCTGTGAAAATCATGGAATGGTAGAACTTTTAAGTGACAGATATTTCTATTTAACTTCAGTTTCAACCAAATGCAGTTACACCAGTGGTTTCAAACTTGAGTGTATATCACAATCACCTGGACGGCTTGTTAAATAGATTGTGAGCCCCACCTTACCCGGGTGACTGGGGTAGGGCTTGAGGATTTGCGTTTCTAACAAGTTCCCAGGTGATTCTTATGTTGCTGGGCCACAGACCAAACCCACTGCTATATAAAGTCAGTCCCAGAATTCAAAGCAAGTTTTTGCTCGTGTGTCTTCGTCAGCGAGCAAGGTAAGGTGGCTTTATTTGAATGTATCTCCTTTAGTACTCAAAGTGTTGATGCTATAATAACTGGTGTGTAATAATTTAGCATAATTCCAGTTGACGTTGTTTTATTATCCTGTGTAGGTTTTTGGTAATGAGGAAATGCTGTTCTTAGTATATAGTTTGGTTTTTGGAAGTTATTTACAACAAGAAAGTGGGAACTTCCAAGTGAAGTGCAGCTTTATCTGCAAGTCTTCGAGAATGCAATAAAAATCATAAGGGGAATTTGGAA
Source organism: Lipotes vexillifer (assembly GCF_000442215.2). NCBI lineage: Eukaryota > Metazoa > Chordata > Mammalia > Artiodactyla > Lipotidae > Lipotes > Lipotes vexillifer. Next base: position 1,017,316 of record NW_006777108.1, read on the forward strand.
TTTGTCACCTAAAAAGTGCACGTTCTTAAACTAAAAAAAAAAGGGGGGGCGAGGAATTATATGTTTGGATGTTTTTGCTTGCAATTTTTGTGGTCAGGATGAATTCAGAAAGAGGAATGTAGGAAGGCTTATCAGTTTGACAAATGTTGGAGGGTTCACAGCAAAGGCCTGGATTTGTCTTGTTCGTGATTTTGCTTGTGTGTGGAGGGGGTGTGTGTGTGGGGGGTGGGATCAGAATGAGCACCTACTTAAGAGAACTAGCATGAAGCTATCAATGCCCTGACTTGAAGCATCTTATACAACTATTTACTCAAAGATTTAGGAAGGAATGACAATATCCATGTCAATTCCTTAACTGGATTGTGCGGTTGTGGGAGAGAGCCTAAAAAAGGAATTTTAGGTTAAACGAAAATAAACTGGATTTAGTGAGGATAGATCATTGAAAACCTTTGACAGGTGTGTGATTTCTTTTGCGTTTCGAAACCTAAAATGTTTTGAAATTGAGTGACTTTGGTAATTATAGGGGAGAACCCAGTATGTCACTGTTTGTTATTACACTGATCTGGATTCTCTATAAAAAAGAAAGTTTAAACTCACAAGGCAGGTGTTAGTCTTTGCTCTCAAAACCCAGGGTAGTAAAGAGTCCCCACCCTATGTTTCCTTTTACAGTTTGTCGCCAGTTTCTGCAATAATTATCTGCATTCAAACTGGTTACTTTAGACGGCAGTCTGCCATCCCCTAATCAGGCCATGTGAAAACTCTGACCCTGGCCTCTCTTCCGTCAAGACTTGTTGTTCCTCCACCAGAGCTGCAGCAGACGCTTCCCAAGAGCAGCAGCTTAAGTGTGAGCAGGGAGCAGCTGCCCTGTGTGGGTGGAACCACTCAGCACATTCACCTATGAAATAGAGGGAGATGCTGGGAGGGAATGAAATAGCAATACGAAAAAATAGCAACTGTCAACAGGGGGACTGACAGCTAGGATTGTCAAAAGTCCTCCCCCAGCCCTTCATACCAAGCTTACCCAATAAAAATAATACAGAAAGCAATGAAGAAATAATGTCCCATCTTTCAGGAGAGTTGCTCCTTTGAACTGCATACTCTTGTCTTTTCCCTGAGTTTCCAGGGTTCAACTCTCCTTTTCCTTATTCCTCTTGCCCCTCTCTGCTCTACTTGGCTTCTTTTCCTCTTTGGTGCCATATCTTTAAGCCAGGAGAATAACAAGATTATATTTTGGTCTACATTCAATGACTTATTTTCTTCTCTTATACATTGCTGCTATGATTAGTGATTCAGATTCAGTTCTCACTATGTCAGGTTCTGGTTCCTTCAGTTTACTCTGGTCCTTTTTAACTTAGTAACTATGCAAGCTCACCACCCTTATTTGTGCTTTCTGGGTCCCCCTGCTTTTCTCTATGACTCTAGTCACTACAGATGTATATCACTATATTCCCCTCCAGAGCCTCTGGCTAAACCCACTGCTCCCCTCCACTGCCTTTTTTTTTTTTTTTTAAACTTCTTGTGTGCTATTTCTATTTTTTATTACAGCATTAGAGTTACTGCCCTTTACAAGGTATAGTATAGTCAGATTTCCCACTTTAACTGTTAAATCCAGCTACTGCTTACTAGTAAACAACACATTTATACTCCAGTTTTTAAGATGTGCTAGCTTCCTTGGATGTAGGACTATGGTATTAGCAAATGCCATCTCTCAGGAACCAGAGGTGAAAACTTGAAGTCTGCAGAAATTTCTTTGAAGATCTATGATTGAATAACACATTCAACAAGAAGCATCCTGATATTAGAGGGCAAATTTAGGATCCAAACCAGAAAGCGTCCTTTAATCCTGGTTTTTCCACATATTAGGCATGTAACATTAGGTGTCCTAACATTTTAGAAATTTTTTTCTTCCATGTGGAAATAGTGCTTGACCTGCTATCCTCCCGAGTTTGCTATGCCGATCAAAGGAGATGTTGTGAATGAAAACAATTTGAAAACTGCAAATGTTTCAGTGTAAACTGTACAGATGGAAAGTTTATTCTCTTTTAATCAAGAGGTAGCTAGCATATATTTGATTATGTTATGAATGTTAACACTTTTTCATGGCGCCTGCTTTCTTCACTCTGATGCCCCGCCACCTGGCTAGGTTTCTGTGGGTGCACACACACTGCAGCTTCTCCCTTCCTGGAAGGAAAACTGAGGTCACTGAGTGGACTCCTCAGAGCCCATTAACCCATGTCTAGATAGGAGCCCAGCCTTTGGGACAAGACACACCTGGGCCTGAGTCCCGACCTGCCCACAGTGTGTGATCTTGGGCAAAGCTCCCCAACTTCTCCAGGGTTGAGTTCTATCATCTGTAAAACTGGGGCAATTGTTTTTTTAGGGGTCTTGAGACACTGTGTCCAACTCATAGTCAGTGTTCCATAGTCATGACATTGAACAAGTTGTAACAATATTGCCATATTTTAATACATGGCAACAAGCAATTAACAAGTGAGGCCTGGAATAAGGCCCAGAAAGGTAGGCTTGCTGAAAACCTTATTCAATCAATCAGAAACTGTATCTCAAGCCCCAGTGTTTAAATTTCTGATCCCTTTCTGTCCTGGGCTGTTTATCATGGTTCTCTGTTCCCCATGGAGATGGGCATTCCCAGGCCTTAAGCCTGAGTTTTGTCCTTGATGATAATGGGAAAGATACAGGGCGTGTTGACCTTGACCAGTCCTGGGGTCGTGAGCTGGGATTTTCAGCCTCTTTGGATGCAGCAGCCACCATGAAAATTTAACAGTACCTACCACAACCGTTACCATAGCAAGCTCGAATGCCACTTCGTACAGTGGAGTTGAGACGTGAATGATTAGTCAGTGAAACAAAGAAATGGTTTGACGTGACGAGTGTATGAGAGCTGTGCTCCACACTGCTCTTAATCAACAGGGACAAAAGACTAAATGACAGAAATTCTCTTAGGGAGAGACTGACAGTGCCAAGTAAGCCTCCTTGACAAGTCGTACTCTGTCAGTTTTAGGCAAATTAGCAAGTTCAAATAGGTGGCAACTATTCCTGTCTTGCCAGCTGTGGTGATTCTCGGGCTCAGTGTGGTGCTTTGACCTCCTTCCCTGATCAACATGCCTGAAAGCCGTGTCCATCTCTCCAGAGTATCATTAAAAGGAAATGGAAGTGTATCCACCGGGGCCTGCCAATCTGCCCCATCACAGGTGGTGTTTGCCTGGCAGGTGACACTCTTATTCACAGTATGTGGGAAGCCCAGAGCTAGCTTCTGACCTTTATAGGAAAAGTGAAGAGCTCAAGTCATTTTAAAAAGGAAGCCATTTTCCTAAATGAGAGAGCCTGCTGCTAGCTCTTTTCAATTTCATTACGTTCCCGGAATGCTCAGTGTCAGATACCTTCTGAAACTTTTGAATTAACTGTTGGGAAAACAGCCTCCTATGTTTCCTGTGCCTTGGGTATCTCTACATCTGAGATTGTAGAGGGGAAAAAAAAAAAAATAGAAAAGAAAATTGAGTGTCTTGGTGTCAATCTTGGCTCTGATTGCTGGTAACTTGATGGCTGAGATACTCGTTAGTTTATTCATTACCTTGTCATTCCCTCTTTGGGTCACAGCCAGTGCTTGACTGCTTGTCTCAGGAATACAGTACTTATGTGGATGACACTGATGTGGGTTGTGGAATGAAACTTAGTAGTCGAAATAGAAAGAAACCCTTCTTAAAACCCAAAGACTTTAGGATAGTAAATTCTTGTCCATTCACTGAAATAAATAGCATATTCTTTGCGTTTAGCTTATAGGAGACATACAGAAAACGTTTAAGAACTAGCCAAGGTCCCACACTGGTGGATGCTTTTGTAGACTTTGTCTACTCTGGTTCTAGAACTGTTAACTGGCTCCATTAAGAATTCAGACTGCTGCTCTGGGTGTTTCATCCCTAGCTGGCCCCATGATGACTGTTCTAAAATATCTCTGTTTCTTTCTGTTCTCTAACTGCATATCTTTTTTTTTTTTTTTTTTTTTTTTTTTTTTTTTTTTTTTTTTTTTTTTCCGCCCCCTAC
>NW_006777108.1:1021610-1024433 GCF_000442215.2 Lipotes vexillifer
CCCGGACCGGGGCACGAACCCGTGTTCCCTGCATCGGCAGGCGGACTCTCAACCACTGCGCCACCAGGGAAGCCCATAACTGCATATCTTAACAGATACCCTAGCCTCCTACTTTACTAAAAAGTCAAAGAAAGCCTTTAATTTTTTTTATCTCTATCAAATATCATAGTATGCTTATTCCTCCTTCTTGCCAATCACCTAAGAAGAAAGGTCAGCAAATGGTGGCCCATGAGCCAAATCTGACCTGCCACCCATTTTATTAATAAAATTTTATTAGAACCTGGTCATGTTTTTTCATTTATGTATTGTGTGTCTGTTTCTGTGATACAATAGCAAAGTTGAGTAGATGGGACAGAAAACATAGTGGCCTGCAAAACCTGAAATGATTACCATCTGGCCCTTGACAGGAAGTTTGCCAACTCCTTCTCTGAGGAAACAGTGGTGGTCTTGCTTATAGGAACCCCCCTTCCCAGCCTATGGATCCCACCTCCTCCTGACTCCTCTGTTATCTGTCTGTATCAATTCCCTCCTCACATCTTCAACTTCCTCTTTTCTAGTCATTCTTCTTCCAATGTTCAACTTGGGTTACTTCAATTAAAGGTGGTTCAATTCTTAACAGTGACATAAAAACTCCTGGAGGAACAGTGTCTGTAGAATAAAGAATAACTTCAGGCTGTGTCTAATAGCCAGCGCTCTGCAGAGCACCTCTAACCCAGGTATTCAGCCCTTGAGCTGAGGTGCCCAAGATATTCCCACCCTCAAGCCAAGTGGGATAATATTCCATCCGACACCTCCATGTTTTGCTTATGCCAATCACCTGAAAAATCACCTCTTTCCATCCACTTGTTTCTTTCCTAACCTATTTTTCAAAACTGAGCTTGATATAACACCTTTTCTCACATAAAATCTTTTGTTTGTCCAAATCTAATCTCTCTTCTAACACAATCACCTGCAACATTTTATTGGTACTTCTTATGAGATTTATCACTTTCTACTTTGTAAGAGGGAAGAACATTTTTATTCTATTCTATTACAATTTAATCACCAAAGAGATGTTGCCTATAAGCTTGAATTATACATAATGGCCCATCTCTGGGAACCCTGCTCCCAGGTAATGAGCATTAAGCTACAATACCTTTGTTTAGCTCACAGGAAACATCCTGACTAGGCCCACCTGTGAATAAGTGCAGGAAGGAAGAAAGTAACACATCCCCTCCGGAGGCTGACTTGAACCAGGAAATGTTTGACTTTACTTCCTCCCCTTTTAGTATAAAAGAAGCCTGAATTCTAATTCAGGCAAGATGGTTCTTTTGGGAGACTAGTCCACCATCTTCTTGGTCTTCTGGCTTTCTGAATGAAGTTGCTGTTCCTTCCCCCAACAACTCCTCCCTTGATTTATTGGCCTGTGGTGCAGCCAGCAGTACAAGCTTGGACTCAGTAACATATTTCAGTTATTTGTCTGTCTTCTTCCTCTCCTCAATATGGCAATAGCAGAACCTTTGCCTAATCTATCTTTGAGGTCTTTACAATACCTAGCACTATTTAGATCCTACCTAGATCTGTTGATTTGGTTTGGATTTCTCCTACCAAGTATGTGAAACCTTTGTGAATAAAGGATATGGGTTTTCCTAAACCATTTTCCCTGAAATAATATGTATGAAATCCTGAAGAACAGATGCCGTGCATACCTCAGGTTTTGACTTGTAGATAGTAGGTCAGCCCTTAAAAATTTCAGTATCCATTTATGTTATTGGAAAATCTCATAGCCCTGCTTGATCTTATTTTTTCCACATCAGTCCTGTTGTTCTATAAATCTGTGACTTACATGGAAATGCCAAGATGGTTATACACAACTGAACTTTTTTTTTTTTTTTAACAACTGCTGAGCTCTAAGACTGAATTTGCATGATAATGTCTATGGAATTTCATTTTTCCTTCCTGGCAAGTGCATCAGTTTAAGTTTTGAATTGGTAATGAGCCCTGCCTCTTCAAGGGAATTAGCTGGAGAAAATACCAACGTATGTCAGGGTTGGGTTTTTTTTTTTTAATGATTTCAGAAAGATAGTTATAAAAGCCCTTTATTGTTATTGTTGAGGTTTATTGAGGTTATTGTTGATGGCATGTTTTATGTGAAATTTAGCTCATCAGTTTAAATCTTTTCTTAGCTCTGCCAGCCCTGATGTTGGGTTAAGTAATTACTTTTAATGGTTGGGCTTTTGCTTAGCAGGTGGCAACCTGGTGCTCAGGAAGCCGAAATTATGTCTGTAGTACTCACAGAGGTCAGCGTATTTCTGTTTCGTGTCCACAGCCTGCAGCCACATCCCTGACCAGCTGTCTGGAAGTGCCGGTGGTTGGAAGAAGGGAAACTAGTCAGCAGTGTGACTGGATCTCTACAAAAATTTTCTCAGAGAGGAAAAAAAAAAACCCACTCAGGATATATTCATCACTGTAAACATTATTAAAGAAGATGAAAGACAGATATCTGGATATCTTAAGAGAAATAACTTGTCAAATTCTACCTTAGTGTCAGTTTCTTTTTTGGGAGTTCTTGAACTTCTGATTTGAGTCTATCATAAGTATGGTTAAATCAGTCCAGGTGATTTAAAAAGAGGATAATGGAGGCATGGGGGGTGAAAGTGACACTTCTTTAAAGTCCTAATATGCATCTAATCAAAGAAGCAGTGATAAAAGCACTACTTGGCATCAAATCATAGTTCTAAGCTAGAAGCAACCATAATTCTCCTAAGTCCAAAAGGATGAGTTGCTTGATTCCAGGTCACAGAGATGGCAGTGACCCAGCACTTAAACCCAGACCTCTTTCCC
>NW_006777108.1:1024443-1052223 GCF_000442215.2 Lipotes vexillifer
TCCCTCAGGTCCAGTGCTGTTACTATCATGCCATACACCTCTTCCTCTGCCATTTGAGACTTTATCATCATGCTCCATCATAGTAAGTTCTGATCCACAAGTTGAAGGCATGACTCTACCGTGCTTCCCTGGAACCTTGAAATATCTTTAAGCACCACACCAGGATCATCATCATTCTTGGGTATTTACACCCTCAGTCTGAAATAGCTGACATTTACAGAGTGCTGACCATGAAGCAGGAGGCCCTGTTCTGAGAGTTTACGCATATTAACACTTTTAATGCCAAAGGCACTGTTTTATCTGTCTTCTAAAGGTTTGGCGGACTCTGTCAAGCTGACCAGAACCCATGCTCTGAACACAATACCCACACTGCATGTACACCTACGTCATCGGAGGCAACACAGAACTCTATGGGCTAATCCTTCCCACTCTGTGGCCATGCACTAAGCCCTTACTCTTTTTCAAGGGCCATTAAGACTGTTGATGTGAGCCTATCACCTCTTGGCTTGCACGTAGAAACTCAGATTGTCCCAAAGCACAATTGCTAGTGGGCACCAGATTAGTGCTCTTTCACTAATCTAAAGGGAAGTCTTTTTGCATGATGATTCAAGGTGACGTGAATGTGTGATCAGATGTCTTACAAGACCCTGGGCTGCTATAAATTTGTCTAAAACCGTTGGATTATTCCCAGGCAGATGCCAGTGACTTTGTGTGGAAGCGTAATTGTAGGTAGTACAGAGGTGTAAGAAGATTCAAGAATCTGAAGGTTGTCCTTTCGGTCTCAGCGCCTGTCCTCAACTCTCGAGTTTACCTGCTTTACAATGATTTCTGTCCAGATTTTCTAGAGGCAAATGAATTTTTCCAAAGAATCCTGCAGTCACTTAAGCTGCTGCCTTGCTTGGATATTAGGAAGTTTTCTTATTTTCGGGGGTTTCTTGTGATATAGTTTTGGCAGTGGAGGCAGATGGCTGTGCGGATGTTTGCTCAGAGTCCGTACAAGTGAAGATGATCTGGAGGGTGGGAGAAACAGCAGAAGTGTACACGGCGGAGGTGGGGTACAGACCTTACAGGAACTGGGAGAGAACTGAAGTCTCCCGGTTGAGTGAGTGGCCGTCAGTGTGACACTGGGGCAGAGGCTTGTAAGCTGGGAGGATGTGGTGCAGTGCCTGGTAGTTTAGGTTCACACAGCCAGTCCTGAGTTGCGCAGAGGTTGATAAGTGTTTTAATTTTCTCCAAATCACATCTCTTTATTAATTCCTAAATCAAATTCCAGTTTGTGTGCTCCATTTCTAGGCTGAAAATGTATGCTTTGAGACCAATTCAGGTAAATTATCCTATACCACCCCCATTCCTGGAAAACAAATAGAGTCTCATTTGGATTGAATGTTTTGCCTCCCTTCCATTTGGTCTTAAACCTGCTTGCTGCTGTTCCTATGTGGCCAGCTCTTCATAGAAATTCCCAATCAGTCCATGGACTATTATTTAAGTGCTTTCTCTTCTTCCCTCCTCCCACACATGCAAAATTTCTCAGAGGGAAATTCAACAACTACAGCCAGTGTGGAGGGGATTGAAGGCTCCAAAAAATGCACTGTCAGAACGGGGAACAATTTCAGATCAATGCTTGTGAGGATCTTCACAAAATGGATTAGACCAGTGGTAGGTAGAAGTAGCTCACCCCGGGAAAAGGTTACCAACCATGTTCCTGATGCTATTAACAGTACTTTTCAAATGTTTCAAGAGACTAGAGTATTGGGCTTCCCTGGTGGCGCAGTGGTTGAGAGTCCGCCTGCCGATGTAGGGGACGTGGGTTCATGCCCCGGTCCGGGAGGAGCCCACATGCCGCGGAGTGGCTGGGCCTGTGAGCCATGGCCGCTGGGCCTGCGTGTCCCGAGACTGTGCTCCGCAACGGGAGAGGCCCCAACAGTGAGAGGCCCGTGTACGGCAAAAAAAAAAAAAAAAAACTTAAATCCTACCCACACGTACATATTTGCAGAGGGAGAGAAAATTGAGAAAGAACAAAGGAAGGAAACAAATGAATGAATATGGGAAATTGTTTTTCTTAGCAGTTAGACTAGGACCCTCCTTCCTGGAAAAGGCCCATCTTTTTTGATAATTTTTAAAACTTCTGTTGGAGACTGAGCCCTGAAGGGGGCTGTAGGATGAGCTCAGATGAAGAGAGCCCAGGTGAGCTGCATTGCATCAGAAGGAAAACATGTTAAGAGGTCTATTCTGCAAGGTGGGGCAATGGTGGGAGAAGGGAGAGAGGTGAAAGTCCCAGGCAGTATGGAAAGAGGGAATTGGGCAGGGGGAGGTGTCTCAAGGGATCCTACAGTTGATTCTTTTTCAGGAAATTGTCAATTATAAGTAGGGGAATAGCTTAATGTAGCACATGTAATCATCTGCTTTCAATTAGCAACACATGGCCAATCTAAACTCCAACCTCTCCCCTTCACTCCTTCCTCACTTTTTAAAGCATATCTGAACATCACATTTCATCCACAAACATTTCAATATATATTTCTAAAATATAAGATTTTTTTGACACCAGTATTATCAACAGAGAATTTCCAGCAATTCCTTAGTATCATCAAATATATTCAGATTATCTCATTAACTATTTATTGTATAACATAAACATACCCAAATCATAGGTTTACAGGTTGAATTCTCACAAACAAATGTATCTATGTAACTAGGATGCTTTTGAAAAAGCAGAATAGCACCAGCATTCGAGAAGCATGGCCCCTCCAGGGACTATCCCATCCAAAGGTAACCCTGTACTGATTTCAAATTTTATATAAGTGGAATGGTATAATATTTACTTTCTGTGTTTGGCTCAACATTATGTCTGTAAGATTAAATTTATTAAAGTGCACTTAATATTCTACATGCCCTTGAGAAGAACATGTATCCAGCTTCCGATGGATGGAATGTTTTATAAATATCTGTTAGATCCATTTGGTCTAATATATGGTTCAAGTCCATTTCCTTATTGATTTTTCTGTCTGGATGATCTACTGATTGCTGAAAACAGGGTATTGAAGTCCCCTACTATCATTGTGTTGTCCTTTGCTCCCTTGATCTGTTAGTATTTGCTTAATATATTCAGGTCCTCCGATAATGGGTATATATACATTTACGGTGGTCTTGTCTTGATGAATTGACCCCTTTATCAATATATAGTGGCCTCTTTGTCTCTTGTTACCATTTTTGGCTCAGTCTATTTTGTGTGATATAAGTATAGCTACCCTTGTTTTCTTTTAGTTTCCACTTGCATGGAATATCTCTTTCCATCCCTTCACTTTGAGCCTATGTGTGTCTTTAAAGTGAGTCTCTTATAGGCAGCATATACTTGGGTCTTGGTTTTTTGTTTGTTTTTTGGGTTTTTTTTTAGCCATATAGGCACTCTGCCTTTTCATTGGTGAATTCAATCCATTTACATTTAGAGTTATTGACATATGAAAACTTATTAATGCCATCTTATTGTTTTCTCGTTGTTTTGTATTTCCATTGCTTTTCCCCCCGTCTCTGCCCATTTTTGTGAATTGGTGATTTTTATGGTGGTGTGCTTTATTTTCCACTTATCTTTGGCGCATCTGCTCTAGATTTTGCTTTGTAGTTTTCATAAGGCTTACATGACATTGATACATCTCGAAGTGTATTTGAAACAAGATCTGTGCATTGTTCTTGGCTGATACTGTTGGGGAGGAAGAAAACATTTCTCTACCCTTTTAGGTTCTTCTGGCTGGTCTAAGAATTGACATGAGACAGATTAAGGGAAGAAAATCTAATTTCATATATACAGGAACCTCACATGAGAGGGTCAGAGACAGAAAGGAAAATGAGGTATATAAACCATCCTGAGCTAAGGAGTGGGATAGGGGCCTAGGGCTTCCAAGGGCATGAGAGTCATTCAGAAGGATGGTAGGAGAAGATGTTTGATAATTAGACCTTTACCCTGCCATACAAATAAAGCTACTAAGATAAAATTTCTTCAGTAATAACTCTTTCCTGGGAAAATCCCCGACTTAAATTCTTTTAAGTAATTGAGGGAGGGGCAGTAGCTTCTCTAGAACCCAGAGGATCTTGCTTGCCTTTACCTCAAAATAACCTTCATGGAAAAGCCTCCACACTTTGAGGAGGCTCAGTCTGAACCCCTACAATATACCTCTTAAACTGCTTTTCATTTGTTTCCCCTCTTTTTCTTTCTAAATTTCCATTTGTTGAAACTGAGACAGTTGTCTCATAGAGTTATTTACATGCTGGAATTTGATTCCTTCTCTGGTATTGAACATGTTTCTCTATATCTATATTTTATGCAAACTGAGTTAGAACCAGAGGCCTGATCTGAACCAGGTTTTCCTTTTAAACAAGGATATAGAGAGTTTTAAAGGCAGTCCCACTCCATCTCTAAAAGACCATCAATTTTACATCATTCTTTAATCTAGCTGGGCAAGTAGATGCTTTCCTTGGGGGAGCTCAGAGAGGAGGATTCAAATAGAGCTGATATCTGGAATACAAATGTATATAACAAGAAAAAAAGATTGAAGATACATATCAAAATGTTAATTACTATTATGGGTATGTCATCAATAATGTTCTTACATGGTTATATTGGAAACATTAAAAAACAAAACAAATTTCATGCTTTAATGAAGGTATTTCCCTGGCTGGCTTCTCCCTGGTGACCATCTTCCCATGGTGGTATAGGGGGGAGAACACGGGCAGGTGAGGCATCCTGGCCCACCCATCAGGCCATCCAGCTCTTTCACCTTCACTGTGTTTCCCATGCAACTTTCTGGTCTTCATTTGGTTTCTCAAGTTGGCTATCTTGTGGGAAAAGGACACAGCATTCTAATCCACTTGACCGATATGCCTAGCATTCTGTGATGTGTTAATCTGTCTTTGTGGAATATATGACTAATTCCCTAGGTCTGACATTGTTGGGTGAACTGATAAAAGCAGTTTTCTGCATCTCTACCACTGAGCTCCAGACTCTTGAGCTGGGGGTTCTACAGCAAAGTGCCAAAAGTCTGAGAGTTTTCTTCCAGACGATCATTCAGCCTCTCTTTTTCATATCTCCATGGGAAGTGTGACAGGGGGTCAATTCAGGAACCACCTGATGAAAGATACCATGTTTCCTCTCCAGAAACATGTGATGGAGGCATCTAAATTATCAGTACAGGTTTTTCTAAACCAGAAACTTTGGACAAGAATCTACAAACAAGAGATCTTTGTTTCTGGAAACATCTGAACATAAGATATGCTGTGAAACTCAGCAGTGCTTGACCTACTTAGATGCTAAGTGAGGGAGACAAAATAAGATCTGCTTACAGTTTTGTTCACTAGGGTTTTTTCATAGGGAATCATTGTTTGGGGGATAAATCAGGGTATTCTGTAGATAAGAGTCCTTATGTAGGATAGCTTAGGGGGTTGATGCTGTGGACAAACTGAAACTGATAGGTAAATTGTACAAAAGTTTGTTTGCATATATTTTTTCTAGGAAAAACATAGCTTTCTTCAGACCCATGATCAAAAAAGCTTAAGAAAATAGAAATTTCAGATGTTCTCAGGTAAACTATATGTAAAATGAAGTTTGGATGGTAAAGGGTGACCCTGGAAAATGTGAAGAGAATCGATGTATCTTTTGGGTTGGCCAAAACGTTTGTTTGGGTTTCCCATAACCTCAAATCAAAGTCTGTGAGGACACTGGGATTAGAGCTTGTTTGGGAAGCTTTGCATGGGGAGGTCAGCTTTGAATTGCCCTGTAAGGCGTCGCTAATGGGTGTCAAGTAGGTGAATTCATGCTCACCTACATGAGCACCACCCCTAAATTCTTTCTTCCACTTTTCTTCCCAAGTAGTCTCCATACCTTGCTGTTTTAAGCCCTTCTTGGACACTTTTGGTTCATCTGTTTTTATGTGAAAACATCTGCATTCCGCTTGGAAGAGACCATTCATTGTCTCCCTACTACAGGGAAGTATTAAACAAGAAAGAGAGAGATATGAAAAGGGCTCTATCAAAAGTAACGATGTTGCATTCAAGGTGAATTATGTGATGAAGAAAAGATGGCTTTCGAACAGGATGGCAGGGTAACAAAGGTTTATTCTCTACTCTTAATCAGCAAGTGTAGATTTGGGTCTAAGCAGTACGTGTAATGTCTAAAGGGCAGTTAAATTCCTGGGCATTAGTCATATTCAGATGGAGTCAAGGTCTAAAACAGGGTACAAAATGACTAACTTTGGACTGCGTCCAATCCACAGACTTGAGAATCCAATCCACAGTCTTCGCTGCCGTGCGTGGGCTTTCTCTAGTTGTGGCGAGCGGGGGTTACTCTTCGTTGTGGTGTGCAGGCTTCTCATTGTGGTGGCTTCTCTGGTTGCAGAGCATGGGCACTAGGCACGTGGGCTCAGTAGTTGTGGCTCGTGGGCTCTAGAGCACAGGCTCAGTAGTTGTGGCACACTGGCTTAGTTGCTCCACGGCATGTGGGATCTTCCTGGGCCAGGGCTTGAACCCATGTCCCCTGCATTGGCAGGCAGATTCTTAACCACTGTGCCACCAGGGAAGCCCTGGTTACAGTTATTGAGTATTGTTTGATGTCAATTTAGAATACCTTTAAAACAAAGTTTTAAATTTAGACTTATTCTGATTAGAATATTTATATCCTTCATACTTGTGCCCCTCTCCCTGGATAGGTTTCCTGATGGAAGGGACCATGTCACCGATATTTCTGAACCTTAGTTTCCTATTTGGACTCTTGAAGATACTTCCATGGTAATAAGGAAACAAGAACTTAAGACGATTATACAAACTTGTAATATTGAGATATACTGCCTTCATACTTTACTAGAACATCGAGCCCCACCCGATATTTCAGCTATATTACTATCTCACTGCTCTGCTTATGATGTCACTGATTCTTCCTCACACATATAAGAAGCCTCACAGGACCTTTGCAAAGGCCCAAAAGGGGTTGATGCTGAGCTTCTGGCAAGCCTCTCACTGAGGAGCAGTTTCTCTTAGCTGGGTCTATATGTAGGTAAATATTGGGGTGGGTAAGGGGGTCGGCAGCTGTGAGGCCTGATTTAGCCGACCCCATTCTGGGATGGAGTGTCCTGGAATACACTGTAACCCCAACTCAGGATTCATCTGGCTGTGTTTTTGCAAGACTACAGTTGCCTCTGCTGTTTGTCCAGGATCCTTTCCAAGCTGAAGAAAAAAAAGCACACTTTTTAAACACAAGCACTTCCTATCAATACTAAATCCTTGTATATTTAAAAGGAAATATAGTCATCTTACATAGGATTCCAGATACATTGGATGGTTCACCAACAGAATTTAAAGAAGCAACGTATTTTCTAACTCTTCTGATTTTATTTGCCCTGGAACTTCACTGCTATTGGTATTCCGCACGATAAACATGCTTTGACTCAAAGTGTGCGTGCGCTGAATAATACACGAGACTTTGGCAAGATGAGTTAGAAGTGTACTAAAAAGGAAAGGCAATAGTCACAAAGGATTGTAAATCTTAGATTAAAGTACAGAAGAATTTTATGTAAGGATCAGGTATGACTTAGAGAAAAATCTTTACTTGGTTTAATTATTTGTATTGAATTTTCTATATATTCTTAGCCACAGTTCTGTATAGACTACCCTCAAGGGACTTTTTCCCTTAGCTATGCGGGTTAGGAATTAATGAAAAGATCTCTCCACCCCATGTAGACCAATCATCTGGACTTTGACAACAATCTCTGTTTCTCATTAAGATACATGAAGTCAGTTTCAAAGGCACTCATCTAATTCTTTCATGTTGGATGAGTGTGCATAGAAAGGTCCTCTGCTACTAACTTGCCCGTGCAGAGATCTCACATCATTGTCACTTGTCACTACTTATACTCAAACTGCTTATTTGAGCTGTCATAGAAGATTTGCCAAATCTTTTTATTTTTTTCTCTTTACTATTCATATGTTTCGCAGAAACTGCTTGGGCAAAAGGAATTGCCATTTTTTATCAGGAGAACTAAATCATCAGGTGGCCTTATTTCTAGTGAAACTATACCCAGAAGCAACTCTTCTTGGGGTTCAAGGTGATTAAAAAATTAGGAAATGGGAATAACTTCCCTTCCTCCATTTTTATATATGTTATTTCCCTTTTTGGAAGAGGGGCTGTTTTGGGGGAAAGCGCAAAGAAGGTCTTCTGAAACCATTTTATCCTTCCAAAAATAGTAAAATTATGTAAAAGTTCAGGAAAGATTGCGTAGAACAATGCCTCCCTTCCCAGCTCCCCATCTCATTTTATCCCATTTCAGGACCTTACAAACTTCCAAGAAGAAGGAAATAGCAAATCTAGGACACCCTTGTCATGACAGATTAAGGAAGGACTCCTCTAAAGAAATAGACATCCCCAAACTACAAGAGCCCTAAATCAAATTGCTTTTAATGTGGGAGTCCTTGTTTTCACCAGAACTTGGGGTATCTATATTACCTAGGCCTAATGCTGTTGTTTGCATGGTATCATTTCAGTTTTGGGAAAAAAGGAGGACAGTTGCTTAGGATACATGTGTCATCTGAGATCCAGGGCAGCTCCCATCCAGGACTGCCAAAAATTAGAAGCCTCAGTGACCCAACACGTTCAACAGCTGAGGCAGATGGTGGAGTGGGAAAGAGCGTGAGGGTGGGAATTACATGCACCTCGGTTCACATCCCAACTTTCACTAGCTGTGTGACCTCAGACAGGTTATGCAACTTAGGTATGCTTCACTTGCTCTATTTTTAAAACAAGGATAACATCAACTTCATATATAGCATGAATGATTTGTATCTTTTAGATTTGTATCATTAGGGCCAGGGACCCCAATGTTGGAAGAATTTACTGGGCATCCCATTTCTGTGGGAATATAGGTCATGGGGCACCTCTGTATTTTGAATTTGGCAAGTGATTAGGAATTCACAGTTGGAATTTTTGAAAACTATAAAAGAAGAGCTCATTTGACTGATTTTTGTTGTGGATACTACCAAGAGCTCTAGTTTTTTGTGTCTATACCAGAAGCAATACATATAGAAACCTTAAAGGAGACTCCCTGAGACTCTCCCTAAATCTTCCTAGAAAGGACATCAAGACAATCCAAAGAAGAACAAGAAATTATATGCCAGGTGGAATATGTGGAAGAAAATGAATCTTGAGGGCTTCCCTGGTGGCGCAGAGGTTAAGAATCCACCTGCCAATGCAGGAGACACGGGTTCGAGCCCTCATCCGGGGAGATCCCACGTGCCATGGAGCAACTAAGCCCATGTGTCACAACTACTGAGCCTGTGCTCTACAGCTCGTGAGCCACGACTACTGAAGCCGGTGCACCTAGAGCCCATTCTCTGCAACAAGAGAAGCCACCGCAATGAGAAGCCCGCGCACCACAACGAAGAGTAGCCACCGCTCACTGCAGCTAGAGAAAGCCCGTGCGCAGCAACAAAGACCCAATGCAGCCCCCCTGCCAAAAAAAAAAAACTTTCAGGGAAAAATAGGAAAAATATTTGTTGAAATCTTAGATTAGGCAAAGATTTCTTAGATATGGCAGCAAATCATGATCCATAAAAAAAAAAAAAAATAGAAAACGAATCTTGGGGCTTCCCTGGTGGCGCAGTGGTTGAGAGTCTGCCTGCCGATGCAGGGGACACGGGTTCTTGCCCTGGTCTGGGAAGATCCCACATGCCGCGGAGCGGCTGGGCCCGTGAGCCATGGCCGCTGAGCCTGCGAGTCCGGAGCCTGTGCTCCACAATAGGAGAGGCACCAATAGTGAGAGGCCCGCGTACCGCAAAATAAAACAAAACAAACAAACAAAAAAAAAAACACGAATCTTGAACCAGCCCCTACTGTGGTCAAGACTTTCTGAGGGGTATTTATATCCCCTTAATATCTATATATTAAGCCCTCGTTGGACTTCCATTACTATGTTGAATTTATATCCCAGAGGGCACTCTGGGCAGATGTCCATATTTTTTTCCATAAAATTTGGCAGCTGTATTGAATATAAACTGAAGATTATAGACTAGTCATTTTGTCTGTCACTAAATATTAAGTACTTTTATAAAAATTATAAAATTTATAAATGATGTAAGCAGGGAGAAAAAGTGTTAATAGATTGGATACCAAGCACACAGTAAATATTTGGAAAACCAAGCTGGAAATCATAGGCTCTGAAGTCTATATCTTTATTCGGACATTTAGAAATCTGCTCTAATGGGTTTAGGTTTATCATTGCCATTAAAATTTATTTTAGGGACCCTACTGATACATAGATATTTTTGACACATAGTTGGTTTACAATGCTGTGTTAGTTTCAGGTGTATGACAAAGTGATTTGCTTATATATAATTTTTTTCCATTATAGTTTATTACAAGGTATTGAATATAGTTCCCTGTGCTATACAGTAAATCCTTGTTATTTATCTATTTTATATATAGTAGTTTGTACCTCTTAATCCCATACTCCTAGTTTATCCCTCCCCTTTGGTAACCATAAGTTTGTTTTCTATGTCTGTGAGTCTGTTTCTGTTTTGTAAATAAATTCATTTGTACTATTTTTTAGATTCCACATATAAGTGATATCATGTGATATTTGTCTTACTTCACTTAGTATAATAATCTCTATGTCCATCCATGTTGCTGCAAATAGCATTATTTCATTCTTTTCTATGTCTGAGTAGTATTCCATTGTATACATATACCACAACTTCTTTATGCATTCATCCGTCAGTAGACATTTAGGTTGCTTCCACATCTTGGCTACTGTAAATACTGCCGCCGTGAACATTGGAGTGCATACATCATTTCTAATAAGAGTTTTCATCTTTCCAAGTACATGCCCAGGAGTGGGATTTCTGGATCATGTGGTAACTATTTTTAGTTTCTTAAGGGACTCCCATACTCTATTCCACAGTGGCTGCATCAATTTACAGTCCCACCAACAGTGTAAGAGGGTTCCCTTTTCTCCACACCCTCTCAAGTATTTATTATTTGTAGACTTTTTGATGATGGCCGTTCTGACCAGTGTGAGGTGGTACCTCACTATAGTCTTGATTTACATTTCCCTAATAATTAGTGATGTTGAGCACCTTTTCATGTGTCTATTGGCCATCTGTATGTCTTCTTTGGAGAAATGTCTACTTAGGTCTTCTGCCCATTTTTTGATTGGGTTGTTTGTTTTTTTGATATTGAGTTGTATGAGCTATCTTTATATTTTGAAATTAAGCCCTCGTTAGTTGCATCATTTGCAAATATTTTCTCCCAGTCTGTAGGTTGTCTTTTCATTTTGCTTATGGTTTCCTTGGCTGTGCAGAAGCTTATAAGTTTCATAAGGTCCCATCTGTTTATTTTTGCTTTTATTTATTTTGGGAGACTGACCTAAGAAAACATTGCTACCATTTATGTTAGAGAATATTTTGTGTATGTTCTCGTCTAGGAGATTTATGGTATCCTGTCTTACATTTAAGTCTTTAACCATTTTGAGTTTACTTTTGTGTATGGTGTGCGGAAGTGTTCTATCTTCATTGATTTACATGAGGCTGTCCAGCTTTCCCAACACCACTTGCTGAAGTGACTGCCTTTTCTCCATTGTATTTTTTTTGCCTCCTTTGTCAAAGATTGACCATAGGTGTGTGGGTTTATTTCTGGGCTCCCTACTCTGTTCCATTGATCTATATGTGTTTTTGTGCCAATACCATGCTCTTTTGAATATTGTAGCTTTATAGTATTGTCTGAAGTCTTGGAAGGGTTATGCCTCCAGCTTTGTTTTTTTCCTCAGGATTGCTTTGGCAATTCTGGGTCTTTTATGGTTCCATATAAATTTTAGGATTATTTGTTCTGATTCTGTGAAAAAATATCATGGGCAATTTGACAGGGATCACATTGAAACTGTAGATTGCTTTGGGTAATATGGCCATTTTAACAATATTCTTCTAATTCAAGAGCATGGGATGTCTTTCCACTTCTTGAATCATCTTCAGTTTTCTTTATCAATGTTTTATAGTTCCCAGTGTACAAGTCTTTCACCTCCTTGGTCAGTTTTATTCCTAAGTATTTTATTTTTTGATGCAATTTTAAAAGGAATTTTTTTTTCTTTCCCTTTCTGATATTTCACTGTTAGTGTGAAGAAATCAAGATTTCTGTATGTTAATCTTGTAACCTGGTATCTTGCTGAATTCATCTGTCAGTTCTAGGAGTTTTTGTGTGGAGTCTTAAGAGTTTTCTATGTAGAGTATAACGTCATCTGCGTATAATGTCATCTGCCTATAATGACAACTTTACCTCTTCTCTTCCAATTCAGATAATTTTTCTTTCTTTTTCTTGCCTGATTGCTGTGGCTAGGACTTCCATTACTATGTTGAATGGAAGTGGTGAGAGTGGGCATCCTCATCTTTTTCTAGAATTTGGTGGGAAGGCTTTTGGCTTTTCAGCATTGATTATTATGTTGGCTGTCAGTTTGTCATAAATGGTTTTATTATCTTGAGATGTGTTCCCTTTATACCCACTTTGGCAAGAGTTTTATCATGAATGGACATTGAATTTTATCAAATGCTTTTTGTTCATCTATTGAGATGTTCATGGGGTTTTTGTCCTTTCTTTTGTTAATGTGGTATATCACATTGATTGATTTGCATATGTTGAACCATCCTTGTGACTCTGGAATGAATTCAACTTGATTACAGTGTATGATTCTTTTTATGTGTTGTTGGATTCAGTTTGCTAATATTTTCTTGAGGATTTTTGCATTTATATTCCAGATGTCCATATAGATACTGCTAACTAGAGTTTTGTCCCAAATCCCAATAGGGTCAAAACATATCTTCTGAGAAATATCTGCTTTGGGGGAAAACTTGGAGAAACAGTGACTATTTGGTAGTTACCTAAAATCCTTTAGGAAATAAGGCATGACTAGAAGTTAGAAGAGTGGGGAGGGGAGAGGAAAAGACAGCAAGAGAGTGGCAAAAACTATTTGGCTTAAATAAGAAGAAGCTAAAAGGAGATTTTACTTGTCCTTATTCCTATGAAGGAATATTACAGGACCGACCATTAGACCACTAGTGGGGTTTTCTTTCCCCCCGTTTTCTACTAAAAATAGGAGAAAATGAACCTGAATCAATTCAACCACTTACTAAACTGAAGTATAACACAGACCCTATAGAAGTCATCTTAACCTCTCCAGATCTGTTTCTTCATCTGTACAAGGTTAAGAGTAGACTGATCCCCAAGATTACTTCCACGTCTAATTTGTAATTTGAGATTTTAGAGTAGGTGGCAGAGAATTTATGAAGGCCCTTTTACTGGAGATTTTTAAGCAATAATGATGACTATTTTTTTGAGATGCATTGCATAGAGTGTTGCCTGAAGGTTTGAGGATAGAGTCCATGGCATCTAAATGTTCTCTCTAACATGTATGGAGTGCGTAGGAATAGGTGAAAGCCTGATGGCAATCTGGGAAGGCTTCCAAGAGGAGGTAAGCTCTGAGCTAATTTAGGAGATCTGCTGGAAAGGACTAGAGAAGGGAGCATGTTACCAAGAAAAAGTATGACTCAGCCAGGCAAATACAGGATATGGTAAGGGGAGGGTGGAAAAGCCCAGAGGGAGATCAAATCACTTCTACAACATTCCTCTACCTTAGGAAGGACACCGTGTGTGTAAATATCTAATTGTGCCATAGCTTTGGTATCACACATGTTCGAATTTGAGTGTCAGCTCTGTATCCTTGAGGAATTTCCCTGACAGGGCTACAGATTTCTTACCTGTAAAATGTGGATAATAAAACTTACCTCTATTAGGTTATTGAAAAATTAAACAATATAAGATATACAGTGTGTCTAGCATCATGCCTGTAATTGCAGTAGGAGAACAACAAATGTTAGTCACCACCCTTCCCTCCCCAGGACAAGCCAAATATCCTGCTGAGAACTCCACACACAAGAGCACTGGGCTGGAAGTTAGAGACCAGATTTGGGATTGCAGATGTGGGTTCTAGCCAACTGTATGAGCACAAGCATGTGATTCAATATTGTTAGATTCAGTTTTCTCGTTCTAATAATTTTGAGTTTGTAATGGATGATCCCTAAGTTCCTTTATAGCTCTAACATCCTACATTAAGTTCCTGCCCTTATATTGTTACAACATCCAAAGAGAACAAGCATGTGAAAGAATTTAGTGCCAGTCCAGCCTGATAAAAAAGCAACATGAAACAGTGGCACAGTGGCTGTAGCTTTCCAGCTTATGAATGTAGCTTTCTAACTGGGAAGAAGTAGAAGCCCAAAAATTTGTAATGTATTGCTCTGAACATATTAAGGATGTTAGTCTGCATGATTCACTCAACTGATATTCATTGAGCGTCTGCTATGTTCCAAGCACTGTACCAGGCCTGGGGTTGCAGAGTAAGTAACACAGGCTCCCTCCCCAGTCTATAGGGAACCTGGCTGTTATAGAGCAGTGTGTTAAGCACAGTGATGTGTATGTAAGGCATGCTATGGGAGCAACAAAAAGAGTAGACCCATCCCAGAGTAGAGGGAAGGAAGCCTTTGAAGACTTCCCAGATGAAGTGACAGGTCAACGGAGATTTAAAGAGTGACTAGAAATCAGATACCTTGTGTTTTAAAGAGCAACAGAGCTTTACACCAGAAGTCCACGCAAGGAGGCAGAATATCCACAGCTGGGGCTGATGTCCCCAAAGGCAAGCAGGTCTCAGGCAGCTACTCAGTTCCTCAAACAGACTAGCTCTAGAGCTTCCTTTGCTTCTGGCACCACCTTCCCTTTCAACAGAACTTTTCGACAAATGATGATAACTCTAAATACTTTGTGGCTACAGTCAAGGTTTTGGTTACCAAAATAAAAATCAAGTTAGGCTAACTTCGAGGAAACAAATATGCTTCATAATACTGGGTAGCTCATAGCATTGATGAAGAAACATGAAGTCCTAAAAAAAAAAAAACAAAAAATAAATAGGAACGAAGGAAAGCAAAGATGGCCAAGATCCCCCAACAAGACTAGTTAGTCTACTTTGAATTCTAGTACCATCCTCAGAGTTCATTTGTGGCCATGCCTGGACTCTGCTGCCCCTGGACACTTACACTTACTGTTAGACTCTTACTTCAGCCATGCTGACATGGGTAAACTCTATCCATGTACCTTCGTTTCATTCCCATGCCTGCCCCACAGTTTCTACAGAGCTTGTGGGGAAATGCACGTGCACACACACACACACACACACACACACACAGCCACTAAACCTTGTCTCCTGCCTGGCTCAAAACACAGATATTTTGAGTATTTGTAATAATAAGCATTAAATATATGGAAGCAAAGTGTTATGTAAGTATAAAGTATTAACATCAGTGATTAACTTTAGTCAGTGAAAATTATAAATCATCTCATTTATGCTCTTTGTAACAAGGGAACATTTGTCATTTTCTCTGAAATGATCTAAATTAGCTACATTTTGAAGTGAGGCTAAATGTCATTACAACATAATATGCTAAACCTGTCCATCAAAAGGAACATTTGCACATTTAAATTTAAATGAAGTAGGGATAGACCTATTATCTCAATGTCCTAGATGATAACAGTATTATTATTATATAGCATGTCTTCTACTGTTTATAGACATTATGCTATTTTGAGTAACATATTTTAAAGATCATTACAATTTTTTATAAAATATCTGGAAACAACCTTAAGGATAGAAAGAATTGTATGTGTTGATTTGTAGCATTTATATAAACTTGATGTTCTATTATCTCAGTGCTTTTTATGTCAAGTTACTATGAAATCTGAGAGGTCCGTTTGTATTAAAGTAAGTTAGGTCAGCTCTTATAACCAACCAGGAAAATCCCAATGGCTTAAAATGTTGAGGGAAGATTTCTTGCTCACATCACAGTCTAACGTGTGCCAACAGGGGTATCTTCTTCATGCACATGTTCAGAGACAGACTCTCCCTATCTAGTAACTCAGATTTACCCTAAGGCCTTGGAACCCTCCACTGGACACCTGCATTCAGCCAGATGACAGGGAAGCCTGAAGACAGGGAAGAGAGAATATAAGGAAATACAGGGCTGGTTTTAAATATCTGTATTTATTTATCCTGAAAGCAAACACAGGTTTCTGGATCAGAGAACACACTTTTGTTGCCTACAGCAATAACTGAGCTGGTTTCCTCATTCCCCATTTCCCCCTGTACAGAGTTGTACAGTGAGGGAAGATGGACACTGCAGATGAAAAAGTGATTTTTTTTTTTTTTGCCAATGAGAGGAGCTGCAAAATTATGAAACGGCCAGCTTATATAGGAGCTAGACATCTAACCCTCCTCCCCTCTAAGAGAGGGAGAGAAATTTATCTTTCTAATGTAAACAGATCTACTCCAGTTTTCATAGAAGGTGTGTTTACATTCAAAAAATAAGGTTTCTTTATCTTGGAGAAAGTTTTATTTAAAGATAAGTTTTCCTCATCTTGGCTTGGGAGTGGCACACATCACTCTAATCCACATTACCTTGGTCAGAAGTCAGTCACATGGCTATACCTAACTGCAACGCAGCCTAGAAAATGTAAGCTTCCTGTGTTTCCAAGAAGAAAACTAAATGTTTCAGTAAATACATATGGAGATTTTCCTGTGCTTGTGGGTTGTTCAAAGTAGGAAGCATGGTGCTTGCCACAATTCAGATACCATTAAGCTCCAGGCTGGTGTGCAGTTACCAGGTGCCATAATTAGTTGACAAAGAAATTGAATAGTGTGTGCTCCTGAGGAACAAAGGTAAGAGCAGTGGTCCAGGTCAGGTCTGGATCCCCACCTCTTAAGCAGGGAACCCATTAGCTTCCCCAATCTTGAATGTTTTCATGCAGGCATTCCTCAATACCTGGAGACACCATATGTTAAGATTCTAATAACTGAGGGGATGCTCAGAGTGTCAGAAGCCCATCTTTTTCTTTCAAATGGTACTCCCCTACAGAGAAGAGTGAAAAAGATGATTTCAGTAAAATGAATGTCTTGAGTCACCAGAGGTACCAGGGCCTCGCTTACACAACCCGAATGTGGGGAGAGCAGTACTGAGACTGCAGATGGCAGTGGCAGCAGCAGGTCTTCACCATGGATGGGTTGTGGCAGGGCCTCCACAGGAAGCTGTGCAGTGTGTGCCATACATAACAGTGCCCAGATGATGGGCAAGTGGGAACAAAAATCCAGCCTGCATGTAGCTCACCAGGCCCTGCACTCCGGCACACGAAAGCAACTGCTTGGGGGAAGGGGAGCCTTTTGAGTTGCCAGAAAGTTGGTCCATTTGTCAAGCTGTACACTCAAAGGATGCATAGCCCAAAGGGGTGCCCTTCTTTTGGGGCCACCCAGAGAAAAAGGCATCCTTTCCTAATATTCACAAAGGCATCATATAGGCTAGTGAGTGGCCCTGAACCATAAGTTCAGTAAATGAGAAAATGAGAGCAGCCTGGAAGTCAACAGTGGAAGCAACACCATAAAATACAGCCCGGGGAGCATCTGGCTGCAGAAGACATCAGATGCAAAGAAGAAAAGAGTGCAGCAAAACAAGAGTGCAGGAGAAAACAATTCATATAGGTTGAGTGGCAGTAACAAAGAGACCCCCAAAATTCAGTGGCTTATAAAACAAGTTCCTTTCTTTCACATAACAGTCCAAGATGTTATTCAGAAGCTTTCGGTAGATGAACCACTGGATTTTAAGGTCACCATGGTTGTACCCAGCCCAGTCAGGATGGGAGACATCATGGAAGACCTCACAGAGGAGTATTTTTTTTTTTGAAGTATAGCTGAGTTTCAATGTTGTGTTAGTTCATTGTTGTGTTAGTTTGTTAGTTAGCAAAACAGTTCATATTATTGTTTTTAGAGTCTTTTCCCTTACAGGTCTTTACGAAATATTGAGTATAGTTCCCGGTGCTATACAGTGGGTCCTTGTCGGTTATGTATTTTACATATAGTAGTGTGTATCTGTTAATCCCAAACTCCTAATTTATCCCTCCCCCCGCCTTTCCCCTCTGGTAACCAGAAGGGATTTTGACTCAGGAATTGGCTGACTTCTACTGGCTGGAACCCAGTCACATGACCACGCTTAACTTCAAAGGGGCTGCAAAATGTAGTCTGAGGATCAAGAAAGAAGACGACAGATTTTGGTTGACAGCTCACAGTCACTGTCACATGGATTCACAGAGACGCTTAGCAACAACATAGGAGAGAGTAAATGCAGAGGGAGCTCTCTGATACATTAATTAAAATGGGGAAAGAAGAGGCAAGGACAGTTGGCTGACCTCCGTACCCTTAACCCTCTCTGTGGGGCAGGGCTGGCTGACACAGATAAATTCTCATTTCCTCAGTATGATACCTGTGAGTTTTGCTTTTCTGTGTGACTAGCTGATGAAAACCACTCTTGATTTCAAACACTAGGAACTCTGGTAGGCAGAATAATGGCCCCAAAAGATGTTCACATCCTAATTTCCAGAATCTGTGAATATGTTATTTTACATGGCAAAGGGGTTAGGGTTACAGGTGGAATTAATGTTGCTAATCAGCTGCATTTAATATTGGGAGATTATCCTGGATTATCCACGTGGGCCCAATATAGTCACAAGGATCTATGACAGTGGAAGAGGGGCTGGAGGTCAGAGTGATGCCAGGGGAGGAGGACTTGACCCACCATTGCTGGCACTGAAAATGGGAGAAGGGGGGCATGATGGAAGGAACGTGGGCAGCCTCTAGAAGCTGGAAGGGGCAAGGAAATGAATTCACCCCTAGAGCCTCCAGACTGATAAACAGCCCTGCTGACACCTTGATTTTTAATCCATTAAGATCCATGTCAGACTGCTGACCTAAAGATGATGAATTTGTGTTGTTTTAAGCCACTAAATTTGTAATAATTTGTTACAGCAGAAACTGTAATAGGTCGTCACCCATATGAAACATATGAGAATGAGAGGGAGCCTACAGAAACACTGGTCATTAGAAGGGCTTCCCGGCAGAGGAGGCTGACCCCGTAAGCCATACTCATACAGGAGAGTTGCCCACGAGGTGCTTCCACTGTCAGAAATGTTTCCTAAGCTTGCCGAGATAATCACTCCATCCTCTTGTACCTGAGATGTGGTTTTGACTACCTTTCTAAACACAGAGCTTCTCTAGTAGCTAAAGAAGCAAAGTCCTCCAGGGTCCCTCTGAAAACCGATACTAGGTAACATCAAAACACAGCTCGGCTTACCCTTGAATCCTTTCGACCTGTTTATGTCAAATTAGGAGTTGAGAAAAGCCATCAAGGTATGAAACAGAAATTTATTGCAACTAAATCTCTTACTTTGTACAAAACATGAACTCCAAATGAGTAAGTGCATCTATGCCTCCACTCTAAAATCTTCCATTTTACTGCCTCCAAAGAACTCCATGAATGAGTGTTCTTCTCTTATTTTATATTTATGTAAATAAATATTTTATATGTATTTTATATTTACGTATTCTCACGGTGGGCAGTCTTGGTATTCACATCAAAGTGTTGTGTTGTTTCTACCTGGGAGAAAGCTGTTAGCTGGTTTAACAAATCCAGGATAGTACCGTCTGGATGTTTCCCAGAGCATTAGCAATAGGGTTTTAATCAGCGTTGAACTTTCGGAAGAAATGTGTTAGATAAACAAGAAGAACACATAAATATATTCCAGTCTGCTGGCCCAAATAATGATAAACCAGAAATATTTCAACAGAACGAAATGCTAAAGAACTTCGTTTAAAATTGTTATGCTCTTTTGGGAAAGTTAATAAAAAAGAAGGCAGAGAAGCAAATTAAAGTGTCTTTTGTGTTGCCACTCATCTCTCAAACTGACAGAATATACCTGTGTTTCATAAAGGACCTTGATATGGCTAGAGTTTGACTTGATTCCATCAAAAAATAATAAAATGTACAGTGACGAGAAAAAAATATTACAGGCAAGGTTGAGCCTGGTTTTTGTGTAAACAATTTTCACATCCAAAGAGCACACAATGAGACAATACTTTGATTTTCTTTCATGATTATAAAGTAGTTAGTTCTCAGGAAACTGTGTCTTGAGGCAGTGCCACCACATTGGTGAAAAGTTCCAGCCAAGTTAATTTCTTTCTTGTACAAAGCAGAGCCAGAGTTGATTTTTTTTCAAGGTCATCCATTTAAATTAAGAGCTATTCACTCCAAAGGTTAAAGTAAATAAGTAGTTTTAAAGTGAAGTGTTAAGACCACACATATGAAAACAAAGTTCACATAAATTATAATTGCTGAAAAGAATTTTGAAAATAATTAACTTTTCCATTTTTATGCCATTCTCCTTTTGTACGAGAATTTTAAAGTTCTTCAGAACATTAGAAAAAGGCTAGGATCCTTTCGTTAGATTTGCAAAGCAGCAAGACTGATGCAGTGCCGATACATACAATGAAGGTCCATTTGCACTATTTTTGAAGCTTTGAATAGAAAATAAGAGGCTGCTTTCTTTATGTGCTCTGGAAATCTGTATCACTCTTTTACATCCTTATTCCATACATATATGTGTAGTCTCCCCCTACCCCCGCCATTTCCCTAGGCCACATCTGCCTGAGAGGTAGGAAAAATAAATCATGTCACAACCATGGTCATCTCATGTCTTGTTGACCTCGTCTGGGAAATCGCTAAACCCTAGTCACACCAATATTTCCTTCCTTGTTCAAAAACCATAGGTCCTCATCCAAACTATTCCAGGCCATTATAGCCTTCCTTTTCTACTTAGAAGTAGGTGGTAGACCCTAGGTAATTAACATAACACAACCCTTTTGGTTGTCTGTGTTATAGAAGATGAAGAAGGTAAACTCTAGAGTTCCTGGCCTGCCTTTGCATTGGTGTGGCTGTGCAACACATTCTGATCAATGATATGTAAGAGGATGTCTCCTGGTGCCACATTTTCCCTTTCTCCTTTCTGCCTGGGACATAGACAGGATGTCTTGAGATGCAGTAGCCATCTTGTGCCCACGCTAGATGTGGCAGGCAGATTATAAGGTGGCTCCCAAGATCCTCACTTCCTGATGTTTATGCCCTCCCCTTGAGTATGGGAGGTACCTTGCTTCTAACCAATAGATTACAGCAAAGGTGATGGGATGTCTCTCCTGTGATTGTGTTACATATGAGGGTAACATCTTTCTGAGAGACTCTCCTGCTAGCTTTGATGAAGAAAGTGGCCATGATGGGGGACCTACATGTGGTGAGGAATTAGAGGGAGACTCTGACTAGTGACCAGCTAAAAATTGTAGTGGCCTCCAGCCAATAGCTAGCAAAAAACTGAGGCCCTCAGTCTAACATTCCACAAGGAACTGAATGCTGCTAATGATGCAAGCTCAGAAGCCATCCTTTCCTTACTCGAACTTTCAGATGAGAACCCAGCCCTGGCCAACATCTTGATTACAGTCTTGCAGAGGACCCAGCTAAGCCATTCCCAGACTCTTGACCTACAGAAACTGTAAGATAATAGAGGTGGTCATTTTAAGTTGTTAAGTCTGTGGTAACATTGTTGCACAGCAATAGACAACTAATACACCAAAGGTGAAGGAGAGGATAGAGAGTCCTAATTCCTTGAAGGCACTTAACCACTGGTACCCCAGCTCTGGACTATCTATTCTGGATTTTTATTGAATGAGATAAATAAACACCTATGAACTTAAGCTCTTCTGTTTCTCACGTTTTCTGAGGCTTGGACTTAAAAGCAATCCTTATTGGTACAAGACGGCTTGTAGCCCAAATTGTTTTCTCAGCTCTGAGTAGAGCCTTCCTCTTGTTCTTGATAATTCTCTGATTGTAGCAGCTATTTGCATAACTGTCTCAAGACATGCTCCCAAATGTTATGGTTCTAACTCTTCTTTTGCTCCAATAATTGTTAAGGTGAGTTAAGGGAAAGGCTCTCCTTTATCCAATATTAAAGGAGAAGAGAAGGAAATGGAAAGGGATAAATGGAAAGAGGAAGGAAGGGTTAATATTTTTAGCACCCAAACTATGCGTCCAGACCTTCTGAGTTTATTATAAATGTGTATATGTGATTATAACATGTTACAACTTTCATGAGACTTGATGTATTTATGACATCTTTCACTTCTGCCCCAACCTCAGACCTGACACAAGCCCCCCAAGAATATTCCTTTTTACCCACTGACTTCCTACTACAAGTCCTTATCACTCCTAACATAAGTCTCTCCTAACCTTTGGGAGATGAGGGCTCCACTCTCTCCCGTGACTTGAATAGTACTGCAAATTTCCCAGCAGCCCTCCAATCCCCTGAGCCTTATTCACTGTCATGCAAACTGAAGTCAGTGAGGTCTGGGGGACTCCTCACTGCACACTTGGAACTCTGGCCACACAGGTGTGCACTTTTGCATTGAAGACTCTTAACATATACCTACTTAGGTAGTATAGTGTTCACTCCATTATAGAGACAGGGAAACTGAGGTGCAGAATCAGAAAGTCTTAGCTTTAGAAGAGACACTTAAATGACTCCAATGCTCTTCTCACTGTACAAAAGAGGTGCTGGGGAGGAAAATGAATTGAGTATGACTTCACTTCTTGTAATGGCTCCAACATTTATAGTCCTGTGACCTTGATAATATCCTTTACCCTGAGGCCTTCTCTCTGATGAGTGGTACTTCTTGTCCCCTCAATAGTGCTGTGGTACAAACTAAAAGGATTCAAGAATATGAACAGTTTTTTGAGAGCTTTAAGCACTACAGACCACATAAAGTGCAGGAACATTGAAACCCACACACCTTATTTTTTAAAGTATAGTTGATTTACAGTGTTGTGTTTCTGGTGTACAGCAAGGTGATTCAGATATATAGACACTTTGTAAGATTGTTTTCCATTATAGATTATTACAAGTTATTGAATATAGTTCCCTGTGCTATATAGTTGGTCCTTGTTATCTATTTTATATATAGTACTGTGTATCTGTGAATTCCCTACTTCTAATTTATCCCTCTCTCCCTCCCTGTCCCCTTTGGTAAAAATAAGTACTTTTTTAGGGTTCTGTGAGTCTGTTTCTGTTTTGAAATAAGTTCACTTGTATCATTTTTTTAGATTCCACATGTAAGTGATATCATAATATTTGTCTTTCTCTGTCAGACTCACTTCACTTAGTATGATAATTTCTAGGTCCATCCATATTGCTGCAAATGGCATTATTTTATTCTTTTTTTTTACGGCTAGGAATATTCCATTGTATCTTCTTTATCCATTCATCTTTTGATGGACATTTAAGTTGCTTCCATGTCTTGGCTATTGTAAATAGTGCTACTGTGAATATTGGGGTGCGTGTATCTTTTAGAATCAGTTTCCTCTGGATATATGCCCAGGAGTGGGATTGCTGGATCATATGGTAGCTCTATTTTCAGGTTTTTAAGGAACCTCCATACTGTTCTCCATAGTGGCTGCACCAATTTACATTCCCACCAACAGTGTAGGAGGGTTCCCTTTTCTCCACACCCTCTCCAGCCTTTGTTATTTGTAGACTTTTTAATGATGGTCATTTTGACTGGTGTGAGGTGATACCTCATTGTCGTTTTGATTTGAATTTCTCTAATAATTAGCGATGTTGAGCATCTTTTCATGTGCCTGTTGGCCATCTGTATGTCTTCTTTGGAGAAATGTCTGTTTAGGGCTCCTTCCCATTTTCAAAACCCACACACTCTTGAATACACATTGTACATTAAAGCTGTGCACTATCCCATGTTTAATGACACTTCAAAAAAATACAAAATGCCGAAGTCTATAATCTTCACATGGGAGCTGTACTAATAATATCTGCAAATGCATTTTCACAATACTTTGTACAGAGTTTTCCATTTTGGATTTTTTAAAAATTGTCTTGATTTGGTAGATGTATTTGGTCTTTCATAGATATTTTGTCTGTAAATCACAGTTTTTACTCCTCAGTGATTGGATGTCTGCTTTCTAAAGAAAGGGACTAGTCAGTATTGGTTCACAGCTGACTTCAGATACCATACCAGTTACTTAATTCTCAGGAACTGTAGGCATAAATTTTATTTACTAAGTCTCTTATTCAAAATACCTGTCATGGGGCTTCCCTGGTGGTGCAGTGGTTGAGAGTCCACCTGCCGATGCAGGGGACACGGGCTCGTGCCCCGGTCTGGGAAGATGCCACATGCCGCGGAGTGGCTGGGCCCGTGAGCCATGGCCGCTGAGCCTGCGCATCCGGAGCCTGTTCTCCGCAACGGGAGAGGCCACAACAGTGAGAGGCCCACGTACCGCAAAAAACAATAATAATGATAATAAATAAAATACCTGTCATGAATATATGACCTTTTAGTAGTGGGGTAATCGTCTACATATTGAATATTTTAAAATAAAACAGACAATAGTAAAAGAAGACAGTTTGAGCCTAGAATTTATGGATAATAGACAAACCTAGGACTTTTAATGTTGACTTGTCCTCCCTTTGGGTTTTAGGCTAATCAAGGAATGTCACTCAGCACCTGATATATAAGGATATTCCACATGGGTTCTGACTGTAATGATTTACTTATTCTTGGTGAGTTTCTAGCAGCACAGGCACACATGACGAAGACTAGTCTAAAATATCCATCAAGATTATTCCCTGCCTCTATTATTGAAAAAAGAAGTTCAAAATTAATGTAAGACTTTGCTTCATATCGCTCATTATGGGGTATAGCAAAAGATGAGTTTAACGTTTTGTTGTTTTCGTTAAGAATAGGTAAATAGAGGAAGTTTTTTTTGTCTTCCCTCAGGAGCTCAGC
Source organism: Lipotes vexillifer (assembly GCF_000442215.2). Taxonomy (NCBI): domain Eukaryota; kingdom Metazoa; phylum Chordata; class Mammalia; order Artiodactyla; family Lipotidae; genus Lipotes; species Lipotes vexillifer. The sequence goes on from NW_006777108.1 coordinate 1,049,229, forward strand.
CTTAAATAGCAGGAACAAACTTGAAGCCACCTCAACTCTATCAGATTCTAAAACCAGCTTTTACTTCCTATTTTAGTGATTGCTACAGTCCCAACTTGGAATTTTCCTTTTTTCATTGCTTTAAAATTGGAACTCTGTGTGTGTGTGTGTGTGTGTGTGTGTGTGTGTGTGTGTGTGTGTGTGTAGACGGTGGAGGAGCTGATCCAGTCCATGAAAATCTGGAAGTGATGTCTCCTGGCTTCCCAACCTTCTCTGAGAATCAGTAAATTGACATCCCTATGCCTTCACAACGTTAACCAATTCATCATGAGATGTCATCATGCTTCAGAAAGGAAACATACCCAGAACCCAGAAAAATGTTTGCACTTACTTCTGTGATGCTATTAGCCTTTGCTCTGAGAACCTAGACGTGAGAGACACGTCTTCTCCCCAGGTGACTGGGTGCTGTGAGAGTGAAAAGCTACACTAGGGCAGGCTACATCCTCCCTACCTCTTCATGCCTGTTTAACCTGTTTCCACCCGCCATGAGATGCTGCTTGATAGAACACTGGATCAAAAGTGTTGAAAATTAGAAAAAGTCATCAGAGAGAGAAACAAGATAAAACATGAAAGACAGTGAGCACAGTGCCTTACACATTATTCACCTAGTGAATTTGGGCTGTTCTGTCATTTTCAACAATGAAAGTAGCATTTTCCTTTAACCATTCTTGCTGTTTTACCTCCAGCTAAAATTTGTTCAGTGTGCAGGCCATGAAACATTCATCCAAAATCCACAGATGTAGATATTTCATCTACTTGTCCACTATGGAGCCCAGCACAAGTTCCTACTATGTTTTTACATGTGTTCATTTGCCCAGACACTAAAAATAAGATCAATAACTATTTGAATGCCTACATTTAAAGAAATGCAAACTATTAAAAGTAACATGTAAATGGTATTCTGAGTAGCAATTCTCTCTGGCATTTAATTATTGGGATTGTGACATAATTTGAGATGGGAGCAGTGGATTTCTGTCAAGCATTAAAAAAAAAGGCATTTACACCAAAAAATAGTGCAAAGAAAATGTGATTTGCCTATAAAACTAGTGCATTCTTTAGCAATTTAGTTTGCAAAAAGCAGCTCTGCATGCTTGTGAGTTATTTTATCATGTAACTGCTCAAAGATGCCAATAACATTGGCAATGAAAAGTGGAGATGTTTATGAGAGCTAACCTGAAATCAATGGTGACAGTGAACTCTGTACTTCTTTGCTGATTTTTCATTACATTCAGAAAGCAAGGGAACCAAAATGTTGGTCAGTAGCAGCTGAATTTAAGAAAGTCTGTCTGTTTTTAGACTTTGCTTGGCTGCAATGTTGAAAAGTAGTTGCTGTTGGTTTTCAGTTATTTCTTGATCTTATGTGATTTTAGAACTTGGAATTACCATTGTTTTTCTAAGACTGATTCATACTCTCCCCTTCACCCTCTCTCCTTCTATTTTTAAATGTAATTCAAATGTCAATACTCATTTATCAGTCACCTGTTTCAAGGAATGTTCTTATTGGATTCTTTGAAGGGAAAAATTAAGAACTTACTATGACGTGTAAGTGGAAAATGAGTCAAAATAGCTGAAAGTGGAATTTTTAAAACCTTTGTAGCTTTGTATAGAGAAGTCTGTTCATATATTTATTCATGATAGAAAAAAAAAGTTGTTGGAGGAAACATTGCTCTTGTTTCAGGGCAGAAAATGGCCCTGGAGAAAAATGAGTTCCACTTCTCGTCAAGCCTTAAGCCTCGACTTCCTATGTCCCAGGTGGGTCAAACCCTGGAAGTCTCTAATTTATATCCTTACTAAAGCCCCTATTCTAAATGTTGTTTAAACTATAAAATAATAAGATACAAGATAATGGGGAATAAGTTCTTTCAGAAGGAAAGTGGATTGTAAAAACTGTGCCTGTCAAACAAAAACATCAATTTAGGTACTCACTCAAGGTGGGAGACAACTGCCAGGGATGAATAGCAGGGGGTCTAGAACAAAGGTCAACATATTTTTTCTGAAAATGGCCACTAGGAAATATTCTCAGCTTTGTGGGTTAAATGACCTCTATAGTCTTTGTAGCATGGATACTCAGAACTACAGTGGCACTCAATACTGCCTTTGTACTTTGTGGAACAAAAGCTGCCATAGGCAATAAATAAATGAATGAATGTGCTTGGGCTCTGATTACATTTTTAAATGATTGAAACATGTTGAAAAATTTCTTCATGGGTTGTAGAAAAATAAGTGGCAGGTCAGAGTTTGCCACTTCTCTGGTCTAGGGAGTTGGAAAGGGGCCTTTGTTCCATAGTTAGGTGCCAATGCTAGAATTACTGTTATAAAAGGGTGATGCCCCTTTAAGAGAGGGGAATAGTGTTTTCCCCCTTAAAATATTTGAAAATTTGTCACAAAAACTTTTGGGGCTCTCATTTGCAGGTATTTTCTATGATAGTTTTTCTTATTCAGGCACACAAGGAGATCAGATGTGGGAGAGTCAGAGGAAATGGCAGAGGATTCCGGCTGAGGAAGAATCATAAAGGGCTCTGTCTTCAATTATTCTCCATAGGCAGATAGTTTCCCAGTGTTCAAGATGGAGAAAATTAGGCAGTGGTCAGAATGCTGAGGCCAAACTGTTAGCAGGATTTATTTTTAATTCCAAGCCTAAGATTCTGGAGCTTAGGACAAGTCCTTAAAGGGTCTGACTCCAAGGTAAATATTTCAAGTGTGTTAGAAAGAGATACGCTAATCAAATCCTTTAGTTAACTAGGGCTAAATTAAATAATCACAGTAACAGTCAAAAATTAGGGGAAAGGGGAACTTTTTTTTTTTTACCTTAGGCCTCCTTAAAGGCTTGCTGTTAACGCAAATCCTTTAAGCCTAGTTCTGAAAGTGGTATTAAATATAGATATATCAAAGAAGTATTCTATTTTGACTTAAAAAAGCAAAAGCTGTTTCATTTCCCCCTCCCCCTCCCCCTCCC
>NW_006777108.1:1052337-1112236 GCF_000442215.2 Lipotes vexillifer
CTCCCCCTCCCCCTCCTGTCCTTTCCTCTCCCTCTGTTCTTTCCTTCGTCCTCCTTTTATTCCCCGTTTTTCCTCCTCTCCCCATCTGTGTGGGTCATTGAAAGCATGAGAATGTCTGTTGGTTTGGGTTTTGTTTTTCTGTTTTTGTGTTGTTTTGTTACAACCTCTGCAAGTGATTCTTGGTTATAAACGCCAAGATTTAGGAAGAATTGCGGTAGAGCAGTGGCTCTAAAACTTGAACGAACATCAGATTGATCTAGAGAGCTTATTAAAACAGATTGCTGGGCTCTACTCCTGTGGGTCTGTAATGGGACTTAAGCATATGTATTTTTAAACAAATCCTCAGGTGCTGCTGCTCTGAAGATTACATGTTTATCGAGAATTGCTTCAGGTTGTATGACCAACACTCCTGTCTCCAACTGACCACTTATCCTTAGCCCAGGCTCCAGCTTTGAAATACTTCTTAAAAGTTTCATCTGCAATTGTAAACATAGGCTTATACAAACCATCAAGCCCACCAAATAGTTCCTAAAGATACACACCAAAAGCTGGACTTCTGTTGCTTAAACATTCAGTTAACAGAATATGCACTTAGCAAAGCGCCATGACACCACGTAAATGACTCTCATAGCTAGTCTAATCAGAACACTCTGGAGGTGAAATGTGTCCATAGGCATTTCTCTTGTTTGGGGCATTTGAATTCTATCACCTCCTACAGAGGGCTTTGGGGTTACTCAGAAGCAAAGGGTGGTAGCAAATTAGACTTGATTTAATTTCTGTGTAAATAGAAGACCAAAATGACAAATCTTTCCATAAAACAAAAGCCTCAATATAGGTCGTTATTTTTATATCCTTCGAGGATTCATTGGGATCATTAAGATTTTCTCTCCTTCAGGGCATGGATTAAATGTTGAAAATAATTTCCAGAATTTGAAACATCATGGCTACTTCTCTGTACCTGCTCTTGTTTGTCTCAAACCTAGATTTGTTGCCTGCAGGAACTAGGGGATGAGTTGAGTGACGTCTGAGTTACCTACTGTTTACCTCATTTAACACCCACAATAACTATGAGGAAAATGGTGAGAAAACTAAGGCTCAGAGATGAATTCTCCCAAGGAAACATAAGCAATAAGTTGTGGATCAGGATTTATACGTAGTTCTATCAGGTTCGACCATGCCTTGCTGATACCTAGATTCAGAGTGCTCTGGCAGATACACAATCTGTTGAAAATAATAACAAGCCAAAAGAGAACTAGAAAGTGACACAAAATCTTCTTAATTTCTTGTGAGAACTTTCCTTGATCTTATTTGAATTACCTTGATTTTTAAGACCTGCACACATACATCAACAAATTTATTTTTGTGGGTATTTTAAAATTCTGATGTTCAATTCATTGTTAGAACATGTAAAACTTCCTGTGCAGGCAGTGATGAAAATCATCAAGGTCTATAGAAATGTCTTAGAATATGCTGATTCTGAGCTATATTTACCACAGGGAGACATTTCTGTGAATGTCATGATCCTCTGCTAACAGGTCAACCTTCTCTGCATCCAGAAGTTCATGAAAATGGGAGAGGCTCCAAAGACTCAAGGTACAGGGACTGCTGGGCGTAGGATAGAGGGAGTTAAAGGGAGTGTGCTCTAAGAAGGCTAATGGGGAGTACATAGGGGCAGTTGCAGCTAATGCCAATCATACAGCCTCAAAGGAGTCATGGTCAGATTCTCTGTAGACTCCAGCAAACCCATAAAAGGCAGGAGCAAAGCAAGGATGTTTTCATCACATGCCTTCTGTATATGAATACCTGGGTGGTCGGCAATATTAAAATAGCTTATTTGAAATTGACAGCTTCCAGAATTTGTAGCCAAGCTCCATTTGCTAGAAATACAACTATGGATACCAACAGGTTTGTCTTGCTTGGAATAGGAATTACACATTTGCCTATAAATATTTATCTCTGAAGAGATCTCTTTCTTAATGTTTAGTCTCCCTATAAGCTTTTGATTTAAAAAATTATTATGAATTTTAGAAAGTACTTAATTTGTTCCAGGGATACCATGCAGAGTGCTTTAAATGGGTCATTTCATTTAATTCTCATAACAACCCCCTAGATGAGTGCCATTATTATCTTCCCTATTTGACAAATGAGGATATGGGGGCTTAGCTGTAACATTTCCAGGGTCCAACGGGAAGTGGGAAAGCTGGGATTCAAACTCGGGCAGTGGGAATCCAGGGTCTGCATCCCTAATTACACCATTCTGCCTATCAATATTTATGCAAACCTAGAGCAGTAGTTCTCAACCTGGGATGCACATGGGAATCATCTGGGACATTGCATTTTGGAGAAAAAAACATCTGATGCTTGAATCCTGCCTTAAGAGTTCTGATTTAATTGATGGAAGGTGGGGTTAGTCACAAGTGTTTTCAAAAGCTCCCCCAGGTGAGTCTAATACACAGCCAATACTTGAGCTTCAAATATACTGATGCCTGGGTCCCACTATCCCCACCCCCAAAGTTGTAATGTAATTGGTCTGGTATATGACTTGGGCTTTGGGATTTCTAAAAGATCTCTACCCCCCACCCCACACTGCCCCAGGTGATTCTAATACACAGACAAGTTCAGGAACCTCTGCTCTAGTGACTGGCAAACTCTGACCAGTATCAGAATCATCTGAAGAACTTTATTAGAGTACAAATGCCAGGCCCTATCCCACTAAGTTGGGCCTTGGCCTCTGTGTATCTCAAACTTTATTGCACATCAGAATCATCTGGAGAGCTTGTTAAATGACCATTTCCTGTGTACAACCCCAGAAATTCTGCTTCAGCAAGTCAGGGTGGTCTTAAAATTTGCATTTTTAGTAAGCTCGCAGATGATGTCATTGCTACTGGTCTGGGGATCACAGAGAAATGGAATTTTCTCCCCAGGGATATTAGTCAATGTGTAGAGGCATTTTCTGTTGTCCCCATGGAGGTTAGGGAAGAGTGCTATTGGCTTCTAGTGTGCAGAGGCCAGAAGTGCTGCTAAACTTCGTACAATGCACAGGAGACACCCCAGTAAAACAATTATCTAGTCCAAATGTTAGTAGTGCCAAAGTTGAGAAATGCTGCTCTAGACTTTAGAGGAATGTTTAGGTCCTTATAAACCAGAGAATTTGAACACAGATTTGGAGAAAAAGATCTAGAACTCTTGAATCAGTATCATCTTTAAAATTGAAATATAGAACAGGGCTTCTCTGGTGGCGCAGTGGTTGAGAGTCCGCCTGCCGATGCAGGGGACACGGGTTCGTGCCCCGGTCCGGGAGGATCCCACGTGCCGCAGAGCGGCTGGGCCCGTGAGCCATGGCCGCTGAGCCTGCGCATCCAGAGCCTGTGCTCTGCAACGGGAGAGGCCACAACAGTGAGAGGCCTGTGTACCGCACACACAAAAAAAGAGCAGCCCCTGCTCGCCCCAACTAGAGAAAGCCCGCGCGCAGCAACGAAGACCCAACGCCGCCAAAACAAAACAAAAAAAAAAAAAAAAAAAAAAAAATTGAAATATAGAACAAACTGCATGACTAAGATATACTTAGAAGTTGTAAAACATTGTGATTTCTATTTCAAAACAGAAGACTAACACGTGGAAAGGCATTACTTCTTTGGCAAACTTTTTGCTGTAGCATGAATTATTTTTATAGCATTTGGATGCCTTCCAGAGGGTTCCAAATCCTCCATGAGTTTGCCTTGAAATTTTGTATAAAAATATCTGAATTTACCAAGGAAACTATTAGAGGATAATTATCCTTTTTATAAAAGTACTGAACAGAGGACCTCATTAAAGGCAGTGTTCACAGTGCATTTTAAAGGAAATCTAAATTACCTTGAAAAATATTCTCTAAAGTGAAATCCATGAATATTTATCCCACATTGATTTTGTTGTTTTATGTTTAAGAAATCTACTAGGTGGTAAGGATATAGGAACTTTAAGAAACCAAAGACCCGTCTTCAGTGGGTTTAAAGCTAAGACGTGTGTGTAGGTCTCTGATGTGAGGAAGTAAGTAAAAAGTGCCTTGGGGGTGACAAATATGTTCCGGAAATGCTTTTGAAGGCATCACGTAGGTAGAGAATGATTTGTGGGAAAGGTGAATTCAGGACTGGACCCAAAACAGAGCAAAATCTAGAAACTAGATAACTAGTCTGGAGGTTATGGATGGTTGAGGCAAAACACTGGGTGTCCGCAACAGGGAGCAGATGATCCTAAGGGGAAGCATCTGTCCTGCCCAGTGGCTCAGGCACTAGACCAGGAGGCTCTCCTTGGATATGGCTCCACCCACTTCTCTAGTGGAAGTGGGTGTGAGGGTGAGTGACTACGTGCAGAATTCTGGGAGTGCGGGAAGTTTGACACCTTACTGTGAACTTTATTCCAAGTCTCAACGAAGACTCAGTGGCAGACCACTAAGTGGTGCAACCAGGTTAAAGTTTGGATCTGACAGCTCTACTGGGCAAACCTAATCATCTGCAATTTAGAAGTAAAACACAAGTTCAGGGAGTGGACCAAAATTTCAGAACAAATTAAAATTAGGTAAAATGTTGGTAGCCCTCTCCCACCATCCACTTAATGCATTTTCCTCTCTGACAAGTGTGCCATTGAAGGTTGTGCTCCATTGTTTGAGTGTCATAATTATAGGTCTGTTTTAGTGATAGCAGACACCAGCAAAGACTGATATTTCCCCACAGACTTTTTTTCCTTGCCATCTCTCTATTTAGCTCTTTTCTAGTTACTTGCCATCTTTTAGATACTGTGTGGGTGAAGAAATATTAGTTCTAATAACCCCTGGTTCCCATTGAAATGAAAAGATACAATTAGGTGAAATCTATTGGCAAAATTGTGTGTTTGTCCAAAGTGAGCAGGGAGGATATTTATCTTCTACCTTTGGAAGCTGCATGATTATCAGCATTTGAATAACAGCTGGGCTCTTTCCCGTTGTTAGGATGCATATTTTATTTTTTATTTTTTATTTTTTGGCGGTAAGCGGGCCTCTCACTGTTGTGGCCTATCCTGTTGCGGAGCACAGGCTCCAGATGCGCAGGCTCAGCAGCCATGGCTCACAGGCCCAGCTGCTCCGCGGCGTGTGGGATCTTCCCGGACCGGGGCACAAACTCGTGTCCTCGGCATCGGCAGGCGGACCATCCACCACTGCGCCACCAGGGAAGCCCAGGATGCATCTTTTACCTCTGTTGATTATTTCAGGATGATTGTATGAGTAAATTCCTCCATACTTCCAATACTAAGGTGAGGCAGGTTAGAGAACTATTCTTCTTTGTTGTCAAGTTAGTGCTTTACAATACAACTTGCAGCAAAAGGCTCCTGCTGGATTTTATTCTTGTTTTCTCCAAGACTAAAAAGTTAAATAAATCAGCAGTCTTTGAAACCTGCTGGCAGGGTTCTGACACTCATTTGAAATATGGAATCTCAGAAGCATTTGGCTGTTTTACAACCAACAAAGGACTTAAGCCAGTCACCTGGAAATTAATAAATACCTGTCTGTATTTCTCTGTGACTCTCTGAGAATTGGTCTTTTTTCACCCTCTTAGGGTAGACAAGTCCTTCTGCCTTGCTCTTTGGATTCAAGATGATGCCACAAATAGAGGTTTTCACTGTGTAGATGAGTAAAGTGCAAATTGCATTTTACCCATCAGCCCACCTGCCAAGTGCTTCCTGACCAAGACTCAGCTCCAGGCAGATAGAAAAGTGAATTAGGTACTTCAAGGAATTGAGCGTTCACTGGGGGAAGTGGACACGCCTGCTTAAGGCATTTGCCAAATCCTGGTTGGAATTTGGTTCCTTTGAAAATAGTAAGGCACAAAGTTCTAGAAACTGAGAGACAAAGAGCAAAGGGCTTTTCTACTACCTTTTTATTCTCTGTTCAAAATAACATTGATGAACTTTTTAGGAATCCCCATTTGGATTTAGCTCTCACTGGAAGGTTTTCTTTCTTTGAAATATATGAGCAGCTCTGGACTTGGAGGTTGGGAACAAGAGGAAGGAAGGGGCACCGTAATAATCCCTAGGGTGGAAATGCAGGGCCATGAGAACAGTCCACCATAATATCTCATTCAGCTAGGTTCACTGGAAGTTATGCCACTGCACACTGACAGACAACATAATTCTTAGATAGAAGTTACTCTCCCAGGAATTTTACCAGCATTACATGCCCATTTGTCACATCATGCAAGCATTTTCCTCTGAGAAAGATGCCAAATATTTTTGTACGTAACTTTCCAAACAGAGGATAGCCACAATTGCTAAACCCACAATTGTTTTTCATGAGAGGGAAAAAAGAGGCCCTAATTGTTTAGTGAATGTTAGGAGGTATGTTTATGCCCTTTATAGGGCCGTAAAGCAGTTGCCTAAAATAATGCCCCATATAGCTCCTTTGTTCAAAGGACGTTGCACCCCATCTTCTCCTTGCATGTCACAAATCAGTAGCTAGATGTTTAATATTTAGGAGAGACACACAGCCAAAACCATGGACAGCATACCTCAGAAAAAAGTTAAACTTTAGTGATTTTTTTTTTAGTGTGTGTACAATCCCAGTTGAGTGGGTTTATCCTAAAGCTTCCTGTTGATACCAGCAAAATGTAGGCAAAGTTTTAAAAGAAAGAATCCAAGTGAAAATACTTTGAGCATGTAAATTCAATACCATGGATAGTTTTTAGATGTCTTTCATGTGAATCTAGGGATTCACAGTGAACAGAAAACATGAGATACAAAGGTTTAAGTATGCGGAGCCATAAACAAAACCATTTTTATTTTTCAAAACTAAGGATTAATGCTATATGTACATAGGTAGTTAAAATATCTAACTATTCAAATATTTTTTATGATAAACCTCAGCAAAATAAATCAGAAAAATCAGAGTTTAAAGTGACTAGAATTTCTATTAGTTTAGTGTAACAAGGTGTTACTAAGCCATTGTTAGTTGAAGTGTCTGGAAATGTGCATTTTAGAAATTCGATGTTATTTTTTGTTTGTTTTTAGGAAAAACATCTTTTAATGTAGTAAAAACATCTTTTAGGAAAAACATCTTTTAATGTAGTAAAAATGTGCACTGGTGTCTTACAATATGATCATGGTAGGAAGGTTTATGCCTGGAGATTGTGAGTTGACATAAATCTGTCCTGCTTTCCCACAGACAGCTGTGTCCCTCCCCCTTCTGGTTATTGCTGCATATGTCCATGAAGCTTTATTTTTCTCTAGGTATAAAGTAAGATTTTCTTCCTTCTCCTCATACATCCTATTTATAAAATAAACTCCTTCATAATTAATTGGCTGCCTGGGTCAAGTATGAACTATGTGTCCAAAGGATGGAGGAGTTATTTCTCCTACTTCTTATTAGCCAAACAAAACATATTTGCAGATTTTGATATCCATGATGAAGCTACAAGCAGAGCTGTGATGGTGTGTGTGTGTTTGTGTGTGTGTGTGTGTGTGTGTGTGTGTGTCCAGGTATGTATCCCATTTTGACTTTTTACAATCAGCTAAGTGTACTAGAATGATCACAAGACAAATACTGTTGCTTTACGTTGTTTTCATATGACGGTCACCAAAAAGCATCATGTATGGCTAGAGTATTGGGAAAGTCAGGGTTTGTTATGTACCTTATCAGTTACCCAAGCTTCACTCACTTGCATGGAGTGTTTGTCATTAGGTAGGAAATGTTGAAGTTTTATCCTAGACTTGAAAAGTGAAGGAAATCCATGGTTATAAGGGGATGTGCATGAAGAAGTAAATCCCTAAGAAGTTGTGAAGAAAGCTTGTTCAATCTCTTGTTGAGAGTGTGTCTACACTGGGGAGAAATGGGCACACATTCTGATTTTCAATTTCTTCCCTCAGACATAACCCTCGTCACAGCCCTCTCCCTAAGTGTACTAGTCAAATTCATTTTGTTTTGAAAAACTATGGGTGTGTATATAGCCTCTCTGTCTTTAAAATAACTTTTCTTGACAAGTTCAAAAATGTAAGACATGACAGAACAGAAAGTTTCTTCAATTATATAGTTTTATTTTCTACGGTGCTGCAGCTGAAGTTTGTCCTGTTGTCAGTTCATACATGAGTCCTGTTGACACTTCTTTTCTCTTAAGTGCCAGGGGTTTGGCTTTGAAGGTTTTCCTAACTCAGTCTTTAGGGACCACTCTAATTACATTATTAAACAAGATGAAAATAATTCAGATAACAAAACCTTCTTCAGAGATACCCATCCAACGAATTAAGTATAAAAAACTCAGTAGAGTATATTGCAAAAAAAAGGTTAAATGAGACTTAAAAATGGCAAATTATCTTAATATCCTTTATTAGGACATGTAAGAACTAATGCAAACGTGATGAGAAATAGCTGTCAGGTTTGTAAAAGCAATTTTTGACTCACTGTTATTCTCTCTCTCTCTCTTTCTGGATTTTCTTTAGAGAAATATTTGAACTTTCATGCTATAATACGAATTTATTCAAGCCTAAAATGTTATTTTATTACATTAAACATTTATATTTATCGAACATAAAACACTGACCAGAATATTTTAACATTTCAAATGGTTCATATCATTTAAATGTTTTATGTCACAAATTCACACAGAAATCATACACTAATACTGTGTGTGTCGGTGTGTGAGAGAGAGAATTCTAAAAACAACTAAAACATGCTTTCTAAACTAGAGGAAGAAAAAACTTGATGAGGGAAAAAAAATCATCCAACATACAAGGAGGCAAGGGGAAAGGAGAAACATAGAAGTGGAAAAAATACTGCAAAATAAGAAAATACGAATGAATACAAATATATCAGTCATCACAATCTATATAATTTGACTAGCGTTCCAGTTAAAAGCCAAGATCTTTAGATTATTTTTAAATTATATATTATTTACCAGTATACGTTAAAAAGTTCATAATAAGGACACCAAAAGGTAGTGAGTGCAAAGATGGGAAAATATGCACTAGGCAAATACTAACCAAAGCAAAGTTGATAGAGCTAAAGCGATACCAAATAAAACAGGTTTTAAGACAAAAACAATGTTCAAAATAAAGAGGGTCACAGGTACATACAATTCCCAATTCACCAAGAATAGAATATATATAATTCTGAAGTTATATATACCTAAAACATAGCTTTAAATATAGAGAGTAAAATTAGGAAAAATTACAAGGATAGAAAAATCCACCAGCACAGTTAGATTATATCACACTAATTTCAGTAATTGATTTTAAAAGTAGGCCAAAAAAAAAAAATCGCTAAGGATGAGGATTTGAACACAATTAAAAAGCTTGATCTAATGTGCATATATAGAATTCTGAGCTCACTATTAGACTACATTTCCAAGTACACATGGAACATGTTTTTTGAGATGCATTATGAACTGGACATAAAGCAACTCCTTAATTTCAAAAATCTATATCATACATATCCTAATCTCTGAACTCAAGGAAATTAAGGTAGATATAATTACCAAAGGGGGAGTTTTTAAAATTCATGCATTTGAAATTTAAACACATGCTTTAATTACCCGTGGGCAAAAGAAACCACACAAAAATTTAAAATACTTAGAACCAAATGTGAATGAAAAACTATATATAAAAATTTCCAAGATGTAACTAGAGCATCTTCATGTTAAAAGAATACTTTGTAGCTTACTTTTAGAAGTCTGAAAGTGAAAAGGGTGCTATATATACGCTGCAGAAAACAAGCAGAAGTTATTTTGAGGCAGATGTAATGGTTCAAAATCTAAAATGATAGAACATACTAAAACTGACTCATGAAGAATTAGTTAATCCATATAGTCTATGACTATATCAGTCAGGGTTCATTCAGGGAAACAGAAAAAACTAATATAGGAACTGTGTAAAGAGGTTTTAGGACCACTGAGGCAACAGGGATAGTAACTGCAGGCAGTATCTGCTACTTCTAGAGCTGTGGGAAAAAAGGAAGAGGTTACTATTTTTGGAGTCTAACAGCTTGGAAAAGAGACTCCTCAGAGCTGGGACCCAGATCTCTGATGAGAGGGTGCTGTCCAGCAGGTGCTGATGTTCAGGGGTTCAGAGGAAGCCCCCCGTCCCTGCAGATCTTCAAGTCAAACCACTGAGGAAGGAAGCACTGGCCATCTGGTGCTGGTGTCTCTAAGGAGAGACAGTGATGCTGGTTATGGGACTATAGAAAAAACTGTAACAAAAAATGTCACTGCCAAAGTAAAGAAACATTTCTGGGGTGCCATTAACAGGAAGCAAACACAGAAGGGACAGGTTCCCTCTCCTTCCTCCAGTCTCCTAGTCTCCCTTTAGCAGCTATTGGAAGAAACTAACAGGCAACCCCAAGGAAAGGAAAAATGTGGTTTGAAGAGTGTCATTTCCAGTATTGCAAGACAAAATAGAGAACAGGTTTTTTTTTTAATTGTATTGGAGTATAGTTGATTTACAAGGTTGTGTTAGTTTCAGGGATATAGCATAGTGATTCAGTTATTCATATACATATATTCATTCTTTTTCAGATTCTTTTCCCATATAGGTTATTACAGAACACTGAGTAGAGTTCCCTGTGCTATACAGTAGGTCCTTGTTGGTTCTCTATTTTATATATAGTACTGTGTGTATGTTGATCCCAAGGTCCTAATATACCCCTCCTCCCCTCCCTATCCCCTTTGGTAACCGTAAGTTTGCTTTCGAGTTCTGTGAGTCTGTTTCTGTTTTGTAAATAAGTTCACTTGCATCACTTTTTAGATTCCACATATAGTGATATCATATGATACTTACCTTTCTCTGTCTGATTTACTTAGTATGATAATGTCTAGTTTCATCCATGTTGCTGCAAATGGAATTATTTCATTCTTTTTTTTTTTTTTTGAAGGAAGGTAATCCACTTGGTATTTATAAAGCATTAAATACTGAGGAACTTTCATAATTATGAAAACTGCTTAAGAAGTAGTGAGTTTAGCATTACAACTACAAAAAGTACTAATGCCTATAGCTCATCTCCTGAGATGTTAGATTACATTAAAAAGAAAAATTCTGAAAAAGAGTAAACTCTTGGTCTTGTTGCTTGGGAGAAAAATCTAAACTTTAGAGGCTAGCTCAGAAGTCTATCTTGGTTGCAGGCTTCAAGTCTGGTAGGAATCACAGCTGCTCAGTTGAAAACCTATTAAGAGTAGCAGCAAGGTTAATGAAGAGCAACCTAAATCTCCTCAGAATAATTCATGCTGACATTGAAATGTGTGTTGCCACAAATTTGCTCTGTGGACTTGGAGATGCTGTTATTCACCCAGCACTGGGAGAGGGAAGGCGCACAAATGGACTCACAGTTTTGGATGTCAGAGGAGCTGAAGGACTGGTTAGGGAAACCATCTCCTGGATTGCTAATTGGAGCTTTAAGCGATGCAGAGGATTGCTGATTCCAGTTTCTCTCTGGATCTCAGTGTCTGATAAAGCAGACATAATGGCACGGCTCTTCGTATTGGCTCCACAGGCTGCCACTTACCAAGCAGGCATTCCCAACCAGAGCTCCAACCACGCGACTACAGTGGGCCCATTCCACTGGGCAAAAGGTAATCCCTTTCTCCAAGCTTCTTCTAGAAGTTCATGCTTTTTCTTCAGTCTTCTATCCTCAGTTTGAATTCCAAGTTTGCCTATCCCCAGGGACTCCTGAGCTGCAGCTTCAGTCTCCATAAAGCCTCGGAGCTGCCCAAGTCGAGGTTTTTCTTTTTTACCAAACAAATGTCCTATTGAAGACTTGATTCCTTCTTCTTGGGGGCTTTGTGAAGAGAGTCTTGGCTGCTGTTGGCACTGCCAAGCCCAAGGCCTTCAGGCTTGAGGAAGGCAGTTAAACTACTTAGGGCATCATTGCGGTAGGAAGAAGGGAGGGTGTGAGTCATCCTGTTGGCTCTGGGGGAGGGGAAGGAGAAGTTTCACATTTAATTGTTGATTTATCCTCCCGACCATCTTCTCCTACCACAGCAATCTTTCTCCGATGTTTCCTTAGATCACTTGGCAGTGTCATGACTCCCATCAGATCCATTACCCTGGCAGGACTTCGAGGGATGACCTTTGGTGTTGAGTGTCCCCTGGGGGGAGATGAACTGGCCAGTGAAGAAGCTGTAATCGAGGCAGTGATGGAGGTACCTGGAAGGACCCTCGCTAAATTCAGGCCTTCTAGACTCACACTAGCCACTCTATTCT
Organism: Lipotes vexillifer; assembly: GCF_000442215.2. NCBI lineage: Eukaryota > Metazoa > Chordata > Mammalia > Artiodactyla > Lipotidae > Lipotes > Lipotes vexillifer. The sequence continues at coordinate 1,064,530 of NW_006777108.1, forward strand.
CAATTTCTTCAGCATGTAACTCTACATTGTTTTTCTTCCTGAATTAGTCTGATTTCTTTGTTGATAGCATCCAGTTGTTCCTGAAGCATCATGGCTAGAGTCTGCGCATCATAATGACCACTTGGAGAGTGAAGATTCATTGAGCTAAAAATCGTTTCTCTTTCATCATCATCAGTGTCAGACATTTCTATGTCACTTTCAAAAGGGTGGCTGCTTAGCACTCCAATTTGTTGTGTTTTATTCCATTCATGATCCCCAAGAGTTTTCACCTTTGGCTCATCTCTCCACACACCCATGTGACCTCTCTTTTGTCTTCTTATTACTTTGGTTGTTCTGTAATCAGACTGGCTGTCCACTAGGGATCCAACAGAATACCGCAGCTCAGCTGAGCTGTCTAGATGAGTTCTTGATATTGTGGGTTCAATTAAAGAGTCAGTTCTCATTTTCATCTGGTCAAGTTCAGATCTCAGCTTTTCAATTTCTTCTGCTAATCTTTCCTTATCATGTAAAGATTCTTCCAGATTCTTTCTGAAAGTTTCTGATTCTTGAATTAAAACATTCCTCTCTTCTAGAGCAGCCATTCGTTCCTTTAAGTGTAGCTGTAAGCGTTTGCTGGATTCAGTCGGAAGTCTATCCACAGTATCGGATAATCTTTTGTTGTACTCCTCATTCATTTTCTCTCTTTGCCTAGCTCTTTGAAGTTCTTGATTTTTCTCTTCAGTTTGACCTTCTAGATGCCTCATAAGTTCTGCAATGTTTCCATGTCTTTCTTTAGCCTTTGTTAGGGCTGCAATTCTCTGAGCCAGTTCAGCCTCTACTTCAGGTAAGCTCTCAGCTTACAGCTAAGTTTGCTGTAACTTTTGCTCAGCCAGCTCAAGACGCTCTTGTAACTGTCTGTTCTTCTCTTCCATCTGCCATAGGATGACCTCTTTATTTGCTAACTCATTTTCTAGTTTGTCATTCATGTCATGTATGGAGGTAGATTCTCTCTGAGCACTGAGGTAACGCTTCTCAAGGGTCGTGATTCTTTCTTCCATATCTTCCTTCTGTGCCATGGCCTCCCTAATGTCCCTTTGATACTTAGTGTTCATTTCTTCTGTTTTAATGATCCTTTCTTGCTGTCTCTGCTTCCCGTTCCACCTCTCCCACTCGAGAAGAAAGGGCTGCTAAACATTCTTTCATTTGGGCCATTTCATAGTTTTGTTTTTCAAGCAATTCTTGTAGTTCAACTATTGGACTTGTTTCATCAGTTGAGTCTATAGAGCCATTGGACAAATGCTTTTCATGGACTTTCTGGCCAGGTTCCATCCCTTCAAGATATTCTGACTCTGTGGATCCCTCACTTGATGCCATTTTTCTTTGTATATGAACATTTTGTTCATGCAAAGCAGCAGTCTCCTGATTAGCAGCAGCTAGTTCTTCCAGTGCAGAGACTCTTTCTAGAGAAACCCTCAGTCGCTCCCTTACCTTTCATCCAAGGCCTTGAGGTGCTCAAATAAAGATTTCAGTGCCCTGAGAACCTCAACTTCGCTGGACATTCCAGAGGGGGATGGGGCTTGTCACTTCACCACCGTCATTCTTAGTGACCTTTCATATCGTGACTCAAGGCGCTCCAAATGCTTCAGTAACAGTCTTGTATTGTTTCTTTCAGCTTTAAGTTCAGAAATTTCTTCTTCCTTTTCTAGAAGTTGTTCCCTGCCGGCATTTAATTCTTGTGTCAGTGCAGCAAATTCCGGTGGATCAACCCCCTTAGAACCAGTCAGCCCTCCTGTCAGGGATTCAATATCCTGCTGGTGTTGGAGGGTCTCCTGCAGAGGCAGGGGGTGGCTGTGGCTCACTGCGGGGACAAGGACACTGGCAGCAGAAGTTCTGGGAGGTATCCCTTGGCGTGAGCCTTCCTGGAGTCTGCCATTAGCCCCAGCAAAGAGCCTCTTGGCTCCAGTCTATTCCATTCTTTTTTATGGCTGAGTAATATTCCATTGTATATATGTACCATATCTTCTTTATCTATTCATCTGTTGATGGATATTTAGGTTGATTCCATGTCTTAGCTATTGCAAATAATGTTGCAATGAACGCTCTGTATCTTTTTAAATTTTTTTCCAGATAAACGCCTGGAGTGGGATTGCTGGATCATATGCTAGTTCTATTTTTAGCTTTTTAGGGAACCTCCATACTGTTTTCCATAGTGGTTGTACCAATTTACATTCCCACCAACAGTGTAAGAGGGTTCCCTTTTCTCCACACCCTCTCCAGCATTTATTGTTTCTAGAGTTTTTGATGATGGCCATTCTGACTGGTGTGAGGTGATACCTCATTGTAGTTCTGATTTGCATTTCTCTAATATTATAATTAGCGATGTTGAGCATCTTTTCATGTGTGAGAACTGTTACTTTTGAGCATAGTCCTGGGTACTTGTGGTAGAGAAGAAGAAATTCTGAAAATAAATGAGCTAAATATACAACTTTAAGAAGTTAGAAAAACAGAATAACTCTAAAGAAATTAGGCAGGTCTAATTAATAAAGATAAAAATAAGTGAAATAGAAAATAAAGATTCAATAGACAGAATGAGCAAAGCCAAAATATAGTTCTTCTAAAAGAATAAGAAAATTGACAAAACAAAACTGAAAAAGAAAAAGGCATAGGTAAATAATTTGGGAAAAGGAAAAGGAAGACATACAAATACTGCAGAAATCAAGCAGAGGATATTATGAACAACTGTATGCCAAACACTTTTGAAAACTTTTGAAATGGTCAAATTATTAAAACAGTCTCAGTAAGTAGAAACTCTAGTCTATGGCCATTGAAGAAATTAGACTTGTAGTCATTTTTCTCCCACAAATCAAACACCAGGCTCAGGTGGTTTTATAGGACAATTCTACTTCTTTCAAGGAAAAGAAGAAGAATTTTTCACAAACTCTTTAGGGACTATAACAAAAACCAGAGTGGAATATTTCTTCTAAAAGTTATAACTTAATACCAAAACCACAATTAGTAAAAGAAAAGATATAGGCCAGTTCAAAGAACAAATTTGTCAATGTATATAAAAACACAAGATGTATTCAATAGTGAAATGCTACAAGTGTTCTCCTTAAGGAACAGTATAAACATACTATCATCATGGGTATTCAACATTGTACTGGAGGTCTTAAAATAATATGACAAGGAGAAAATGGTAGAAAAGTAATGGAAGGGGAAAAATGTCATCTATAGATGATATGATCATCTACATAGACAACACAAAGGGGGATATACAAATTACTGAAATTATTATGGAAACCTGTCAAGGTGGTAATACATAAGATTAATACACAAAAAACAGCTGCATTTCTATATACCAGCAACAAACAGAAAATTCAGGGTTTTTTTTGTTTTTTGTTTGTTTGTTTGTTTGTTTGTGGTACGTGGGCCTCTCACCATTGTGGCCTCTCCTGTTGCGGAGCACAGGCTCCAGACGCGCAGGCCCCAGACGCGCAGGCCCAGTGGCCATGGCTCACGGGCCCAGCCGCTCCACGGCATGTGGGATCCTCCCGGACCTGGGCACGAACCCGTGTCCCCTGCATCGGCAGGCAGACTCTCAACCACTGCGCCACCAGGGAAGCCCAAATTCAGGTTTTTTTGAAGTTACTATTTACACAGCAACTGAAAATAGATGGTATTTAGGAATACATATATCAAACAATAAACAAGCTTTCTACAGGGAAAATAATAAAACTGAATCAAAAGACATTTTAAAAGTTCTAACTAAAGAGAGATACATGTTATGTTCATCTATTGAAGAGTTAATATTGTAAAGATATAAGTGCTTAAGTTATTCATATTTACTGGAATTACATATTTTTAAAAAAGATTTAAAAATTTAGATGGAAGAGCAAAGAGCCAAGACAGTCCTGAAGAATCAAGTAGAGAGAATTTTCCTGCCAGAAAAATTCATAATAATTAAAACTGTAACTGGTGCAGAGATAGAACAATGGAATAGAATGGAAAAATAAGAAAATGGTCTCTGCACATAGAAAACTTGACATAAGGCACAACTAAATTCAGGATTAGTGGGAAAGGACAGATTATTCAATAAATGGTTCTAAAATAATTGCTCATTTATAAGGACAAAACTGTAAACCGATCCTTAACTCATACCTTACAGAAAAAATCAGTTTCTAATGTATCAAGCTGTAAGTACAAAAGACAAAACATTAGGAATTCTAGAAGAAAATAAAAGAGAAAAACCTCTATATCCTTAGGGATTTTTAAACAAAAATTATGTAAACTATGACAAGTATTAAGAAATTCGGCTTCATCACAATTCAGAACCATGCATTAAAAGACCCTTATAAAGACCTGTGGTTGCCAAGGGGGGAGGGGATTGGGGAAGGAATGGACTGGGAGTTTGGGATTAGTAGATGCAAACTATTACATGTAGAATAGATAAACAGCAAGGTTCTACTGTACAGCACAGGGAACTATATTCAATATCCTGTGATAACCCACAATGGAAAAGAATACGAAAAATAATGTGTATATGTGTATAACTGAATCACTTTGCTGTGCAGCAGATACTGACACAACACTGTAAATCAACTATACTTCAATTAAAAAAAAAAGACCCTGTGAAGGGTGTAAAAGACAAACCACAAACTGAGAAAATATATTTGTGATACACATAACAAAAAATATAAAAAGGACTAATGTCCACAATATATAAAAACCTCATGTGTCAACAGAAGAATATAAACAATCATTTGTTTATTTATTTATTGGGTGACACGAATAGCCAATAAATATGAAAAGATTCTCTACCTCATTACAATCAGTGAACAGTTAAATAATGATATACCATTTCACAGCTGCCAGACTAGAAAAAAATTAAAGTCTGACAAAACCAAGTGACAAGAGGAACATAGAACAGTAGAATTTATTGGAGCAGGTAAGAACACAAATTGGGACAATGATCTTGGGGAATAATTTACCTACCATTCAACTTCCATGTGCATAAACCCCTTGCCCCAGCAATTCTAATCCAAATCTTTGCACATGTGCACCAAGAAACATGAGGAAAAATGTTTATAGTAGCATTGCTCATAATAGCAACAAACACTAGAAACAGCTCAATTGTCCATTGCAATTAGAATGGATAAATTGTAGTATAATCACATAATGAAATACTGTGCTGTAGTAAAAATGAACTACAGCAATAGGCACCAACATAAATGAATTTCAGAAGAAAATTTGAGCTCAAAAAGCAAATTGCAGAATACAGAAGTACAGTTCCATTCATATGAAGTTCAAAAATAGGCATAGCTAAACAACATATTGTTCATGGACACATACATGTGATTAAAATATGAAGAAAAGGTACAGGGAGATTATCACAAAACTTAGTATAGTGATTGCATCTGGGAAGGAGAGAGTGGTGTTGCTATCATGGAGGGGTACACAGTAGCCTTCAAAAATATTAGTAACATTCTGCTTTTTAAGCTGGCTGATAAGCAAGGTTTCTTCCTTTTATTTTTGTTATTTTATACAGTTATACACTTTTACTCTGTATGATACACTCAAAATGATATATTTTATAAAATTTAAAAAATTTTACTTTTATATTAGTTATTTGGTTTGGCTTTATAAAGGAACCAATGGATTAGTTTAACATTTTTCTTTATCCTAGTCTGATAAATTCCACTGCCTCCTTGGGTTACAAAATTAAACATTTTAAACCACCATCCTCAAAAAAAATGTCTAAATAATTTTCTTTGAACTATTTAACTTTTTGGTTTTTACAAACATGTATGTATACACATATATATGAATTTTAAGATGACACCTGTGAAAGAGTTTAAAGACATACATAGCTATACAAATGCAAGCTAATATAGACATGGTGCATGTATTTTTTTTTGAATTTTATTATATATATTTTTTTTATATAGCAGGTTCTTATTAGTTAACCATCTCATACATATTAGTATATATATGTCAGTCCCAATCTCCCAATTCATCACACCACCACCCCTCACCCAGCTTTCCCCCCTTGGTGTCCATACAATTGTTCTCTACATCTGTGTCTCAATTTCTGCCCTGCAAACTGGTTCATCTGTACCATTTTTCTAGGTTCCACATATATGCGTTAATATATGATTTTTGTTTTTCTCTTTCTGTCTTGCTTCACTCTGTATGACAGTGTCTAGATCCATCCACAACTCTACAAACGACCCAGTTTCGTTCCTTTTTATGGCTGAGTACTATTCCATTGTATATATGTACCACATCTTTATCCATTTGTCTGTCGATGGGCATTTAGGTTGCTTCCATGTCCTGGCTATTGTAAATAGTACTGCAGTGAGCATTGGGGTGCATGTGTCTTTCTGAATTATGGTTTTCTAAGGGCATATGCCCAGTAGTGCGATTGCTGGGTCATATGGTAATTCCATTTTTAGTTTTTTAATAAACCTGTATACTGCTCTCCATAGTAGCTGTATCCATTTACATTCCCACCAACAGTGCAAGAGTGTTCCCTTTTCCCCACACCCTCTCCAGCATTTGTTGTTCGTAGGTTTTCTGATGATGCCCATTCTAACTGGTGTGAGGTTATACCTCACTGTAGTTTTGATCTGCATTTCTCTAATAATTAGTGATGTTGAGCCGCTTTTCATGTGCTTCTTGGGCATCTGTATGTTTTCTTTGGAAGAATGTCTATTTAGGTCTTCTGCCCATTTTTGGATTGGGTTGTTTGTGTTTTTAATATAGAGCTGCATGAGCTGTTTATATATTTTGGAGATTAATCCTTTGTCCATTGATTCATTTGCAAATATTTTCTCCCATTCTGAGGGTTGTATTTTCCTCTTGTTTATGGTTTCCTTTGCTGTGCAAAAGCTTTTAAGTTTCATTAGGTCCCATTTGTTTATTTTTGTTTTTATTTCCATTACTCTAGGAGGTGGATCAAAAAAAATCTTGCTGTGATTTATGTCAAAATGTGTTCTACCTAAGTTTTCCTCTAAGAGTTTTACACTGTCCATTCTTACATTTAGGTCTTTAATCCACTGTGAGTTTATTTTTGTCTGTGGTGTTAGGGAGTGTTCTAATTTCATTCTTTTACATGTAGCTGTCCAGTTTTCCCAGTACCACTTATTGAAGAGACTGTCTTTTCTTCACTGTATATCCTTGCCTCCTTTGTCATATACTAGTTGACCATAGGTGCGTGGGTTTATCTCTGGGCTTTCTATCCCATTCCATTGATCTATACTTCTGTTTTTGTGCCAGTACCATATTGTCTTGATTACTGTCACTTTGTAGTATAGTCTGAAGTCAGGGAATCTGATTCCTCCAGTTCCGTTTTTTTCCTCAAGACCGCTTTGGCTATTCGGGATCTTCTGTGTCTCCATAAAAATTTTAAGATTTTTTGTTCTAGTTCTGTAAGAAATGCCATTGGTGGGCTTCCCTGGTGGCGCAGTGGTTGAGAGTCTGCCTGCTGATGCAGGGGACACAGGTTCCTGCCCCGGTCTGGGAAGGTCCCACATGCCGCGGAACGGCTGGGCCCGTGAGCCATGGCCACTGAGCCTGCGCGTCCAGAGCCTGTGCTCTGCAATGGGAGAGGCCACAGCAGTGAGAGGCCAGCATACCGCAAAAAAAAAAAGAAGAAGAAGAAATGCCATTGGTAATTGGTAGGTTTATTCCTAGATATTTTATTCTTTTTATTGCAATGGTAAATGGGAGTGTTTCCTTAATTTCTCTTTCAGATTTTTCATCATTTTTGTATAGGGATGCAAGAGATTTCTGTGCATTACAGAAACTTGTATCCTTCATTGATTAGCTCTAGTAGTTCTCTGGTGGCATCTTTAGGATTCTCTATGTATACTATCATGTCATCTGCAAACAGTGACAGTTTTCCTTCTTGTTTTCCAATTTGTATTCTTTTTATTTATTTTCCTTCTCTGATTGCCATAGCTAGGACTTCCAAAACTGTGTTGAATAATAGTGTGAGAGTGGACATCCTTGTCTTGTTCCTGATCTTAGTGGAAATGCTTTGTTTTTCACCATTGAGAATGATGTTGGCTGAGGGTTTGTTGTATATGGCCTTTATTATGTTGAGGTAGGTTCCCTCTATGCCCACTTTCTGGAGAGTTTTTATCATAAATCGATGTTGAATTTTGTCAAAAGCTTTTTCTGCATCTATTGAGATGATCATATGGTTTTTCCTCTTCAGTTTGTTAATATGGTGTATCACATTGATTGACTTGCATGTACTGAAGAATCCTGGCATCCCTGGGATAAATCCCACCTGATCATAGTGTACAATCCTTTTAATGTGTTGTTGGATTCTGTTTGCTAGTATTTCGTTGAGCATTTTTGCATCTATATTCATCAGTGATATTGGTCTGTAACTTTCTTCTTTTGTAATACCTTTGTCTGGTTTTGGTATCAGGGTGATGGTGGCCTCATAGAATGAGTTTGGGAGTGTTCTTTCCTCTGCAATTTTTCAGAAGAGTTTGAGAAGGATGGGTGTTATCTCTTCTCTAAATGTTTCATAGAATTCACCTGTGAAGCCATATGCTCCTGGACTTTTGTTTCTTGGAAAATTTTAAATCACAGTTTCAATTTCATTACTTGTGATGGGTCTGTTCATATTTTCTATTTCTTCCTGGTTCAGTCTTGGAAGGTTATACCTTTCTAAGAATTTGTCCATTTCTTCCAGGTTGTCCGTTTTATTGGCATAACATTGCTTGTAGTAGTCTCTTAGCATGCTTTGTATTTCTGAGGTATCTGTTGTAAGTTCTCCTTTTTCATTTCTAATTTTATTGATTTGAGTCTTCTCCCTCTGTTTCTTGATGAGTCTGGCTAATGTTTTATCAATTTTGTTTACCTTCTCAAAGAACCAGGTTTTAGTTTTATTGATCTTTCCTATTGTTTTCCTTGTTTCTATTTCATTTATTTCTGCTCTGATCTTTATGATTTCTTTCCTTCCACTGACTTTGGGTTTTGTTTGTCATTCTTTCTCTAGTTCCTTTAGGTGTAAGGTTAGATTGTTTATTTGAGGTGTTTGTTGTTTCTTAAGGTAGGATTGTATTGCTATAAACTTCCCTCTTAGAACTGCTTTTGCTGTATCCCATAGGTTTTGGATTGTTGTGTTTTCATTGTCATTTGTCTCTAGGTATTTTTTGATTTCCTCTTTGATTTCTTCAGTGATCTTTTGGTTATTTAGTAACATCTGTCTGTACAATTTTACATTTGTAAAATTAGAAATGAATGCTTGGCTCATTCAGTGTGCTTTCTTACTTGAAATAAGAATACTAGAGTTTCCCCATAGTTTTAACTTTGAAACTCTAGACAAGCATCTGATAATCAGAGTGAACCTTTTTTGAGGCAGAAAGGATAGTGATTTAAGAGCAAGGCTCTGGAACCAAACTTTCTGGTTTCTAAACTTAGCTCCACGGTTCACTACCTCTGTGGCCTTGGGTGAACTTACTTAACATCTCTTCGCTCTTGCTTCCTAATCAATAAAACAGGCAAAAGTACAAATACTATAGAATTGTGGTGAGCACTACATAAATTACTACATGTAGTAAAAAGTATATATAACCGACACATAGTGAATACTCAAAATCGAGCTCTTATTAGTTAGAATTCAGACAGTCAAAAATGAGGGGTTGTGGTCATCCATAATTCAGGAAGTGAGGCCAATAATGATTATTCTCACATAAAATTGCTTTGCTTTATAAAACCACAAATTTAAGTTATGTGTCATAAGATGTTCTGTAGATTGTCATAGTCTCCTCAAAATCCATTGAGATCAAGTGTTTAAAAGGTCCCTGGAAATCATCTACTCTACACATTTTAGAGCTAAGGAAACTGGATTTCAGAGAGGTTAAATGACTTGGGTCAAATGACAGCAATAGCACCTAAACATACATTTAAGGAGACTGCTTAACAAAAGAAGAGAAGGTGAGATTATGAGCAAAACAACGTCGCATCCCTCGCACAGCCTAACTCTTCAGAACTCCACCTGAGTGCAACCAGAACCAGCAGACCAAGGAATGGAAATCCAGCCAGAGAGAGGGAAGAGCCAGGAATTTGCTGGAGCTCAATTAGGATAGAAATGTATTGTGGACCTGTATATGTTTATTCCACAAACACTTGTTGGCCACCCAATATCCACACCGTGTTTTGGTTAGAAAACGACATCATTTCTTTTATATGCAGGAACACTTGAGCCTCAGATCTCTCTGTCTCATTCATGTCTTAAGATTTGGTACATAGCAGTAGTCACAGAGGAAGTCTCTCTCGATGCAACAGTGTGGCAACATGGGAAAACATGGGGTTTAGAGTCTCCAGTATGTCTGCCACTTATGATCTCTGTAATCTTTTGTTTTTGAATTTTATTTTTTTATACAGCAGGTTCTTATTAGTTACCCATTTTATACATATTAGTGTATACATGTCAATCCCAATCTCCCAATTCATCACACCACCACCCCCTGTCCCACCACCTTCCCCCCTTGGTGTCCATATGTTTGTTCTCTACATCTGTGTCTCTATTACTGCCCTGCAAACTGTTTCATCTGTACCATTTTTCTAGGTTCCACATATAGGCATTAATATACGATATTTGTTTTTCTCTTTCTGACTTATTTCACTCTGTACGACAGTCTCTAGATCCATCCATCTAGATCCATTTGTAGAGTCTCTAGACTCTACAAATGTCCCAATTTCGTTTCATTTTATAGCTGAGTAATATTCCGTTGTATATATATATATATATACCACATCTTCTTTATCCATTCGTCTGTCGATGGGCATTTAGGTTGCTTCCATGACCTGGCTATTATAAACAGTGCTGCAGTGAACATTGGGGTGCATGTGTCCTTTTGAATTACAGTTTTCTCTGGGTATATGCCCAGTAGTGGGATTGCTGAGTCATATGGTAATTCTATTTTTAGTTTTCTAAGGAACCTCCATAGTGTTCTCCATAGTGGCTGTAACAATTTACATTCCCACTAACAGTGCAAGAGGGTTTCCTTTCTCCACACCCTCTCCAGCATTTGTTGTTTGTAGATTTTCTGATGATGCCCATTATAACTGGTGTGAGCTTATACCTCATTGTAGTTTTGATTGCATTTCTCTAATAAGTAGTGATGTTGAGCAGCTTTTCATGTGCTTCTTGGCCATCTGTATGTCTTTTTGGAGACATGTCTATTCAGGTCTTCTGCCCATTTTTGGATTGGGTTGTTTGTTTTTTTAATATTGAGCTGCATGGGCTGTTTATATATTTTGAAGATTAATCCTTTGTTGATTCACTTACGAGTACTGTCTCCCATCCAGAGGGTTGTTTTTTCATCTTGTTTGTAGTTTCCTTTGCTTTGTAAAAGCTTTGAAGTTTCATTAGGTCCCATTTGTTTATTTTTGTTTTATTTCCATTACTCTAGGAGGTGTACCAAAAATGATCTTGCTGTGATTTATGTCAGAGTGTTCTTCCTATGTTTTCCTCAAAGAGTTTCATAGGTGTCCAGTCTTATATTTAGGTCTCTAATCCATTTTGAGTTTATTTCTGTGTATGGTGATATGGAGAGTTCTAATTCCATTCTTTTACATATAGCTGTCCGGTTTCCCCAACACCACTTACTGAAGAGACTGTCTCTTCTCCATTGTATATCCTTGCCTCCTTTGTCATAGATTAGTTGACCATAGGTGCGTGGGTTTATCTCTGGGCTTTCTAACCTGTTCCACTGATCTATACTTCTGTTTTTGTGCCAGTACCATACTGTCTTGATTACTGTCGCTTTGTAGTATAGTCTGAAGTCAGGGAGTCTGATTCCTCCAGCTCCTTTTTTCCCCTCAAGACTGATTTGGCTATTCGGGGTCTTTTGTGCCTCCCTACACATTTTAAGATTTTTTGTTCTAGTACTATAAAAAATTCCATTGGTAATTTGATAGGGATAGCATTGAATATGTAGATTGCTTTGGGTAGTATAGTCATTTTCACAATATTGATTCTTCCAATCCAGGAACGGGGTATATCTCTCCATCTGTCTGTATCATCTTTAATTTCTTTCATCAGTGACTTATAGGTTTCTGCATACAGGTTTTTTGTCTCCCTAGGTAGGTTTATCCCTAGGTATTTTATTCTTTTTGTTGCAGTAGTAAATGGGAGTGTTTCCTTACTTTCTCTTTCAGGTTTTTCATCATTAGTGTATAGGAATGCAAGAGATTTCTGTGCATTAATTTTGTATCCTGCAACTTCACCAAATTAATTGATTAGCTCTAGTAGTTTTCTGGTAGCATCTTTAGGATTCTCTATGTATAGTATCATGTCATCTGCAAACAGTGACAGTTTTACTTCTTCTATTATGATTTGATTTCCTTTTATTTCTTTTTCTTCTCTGATTGCTGTGGCTAGGACTTCCAAAGCTATGTTGAATAATAGCAGTGAGAGTGGGCAACCTTGTCTTGCTCCTGATCTTAGAGGAAATGCTTTCAGTTTTTCACCACTGAGAACAACGTTGGCTGTGGGCTTGTCATATATGGCCTTTATTATATTGAGGTAGGTTCCCTCTATGTCCACTTTCTGGAGAGTTTTTATCATAAATGGGTGTTGAATTTTGTCAAAAGCTTTTTCTGCATCCATTGAGATGATCATGGTTTTTCTTCAATTTGTTAATATGGTGTATCACATTGATTGATTTGCATATATTGAAGAATCCTTGCATCCCTGGGATAAATCCTACTTGAACATGGTGTATGATCCTTTTAATGTGTTGCTGGATTCTGTTTGCTAGTATTTTGTTGAGCATTTTTGCATCTGTATTCATCAGTGATATTGGTCTGTAACTTTCTTTTTTTGTTGTATCTTTGTCTGGTTTTGGTATCAGGGTGATGGTGGCCTCATAGAATGAGTTTGGGAATGTTATTTCCTCTGCAGTTTTTTGGAAGAGTTTGAGAAGGATGGGTGTTAGCTCTTCTCTAAATGTTTGATAGAATTCACCTGTGAAGTCATCTGGTCCTGGACTTTTTTTGTTGGAAGAGTTCTAATCATAGTTTCAATTTCATTACTTGTGATGGGTCTGTTCATATTTTCTATTTCTTCCTGGTTCAGTCTTGGAAGGTTATACCTTTCTAAGAATTTGTCCATTTCTTCCAGGTTGTCCATTTTATTGGCATAGAGTTGCTTGTAGTAATCTCTTAGGGTGCTTTGTATTTCTGCAGTGTCAGTTGTTACTTCTCCTTTTTCATTTCTAATTCTGTTGATTTGAGTCCTCTCCCTTTTTTTCTTGATGTATCTAGCTAATGGTTTTTCAATTTTGTTGATCTTCTCAAAGAACCAGCTTTCAGTTTTATTGATCTTTGCTATTGTTTTCTTCATTTCTTTTTCATTTATTTCTGATCTGATCTTTATGATTTCTTTCTTTCTGTTAACTTTGGGGGTTTTTTGTTCTTCCTTCTCTAATTGCTTTAGGTGTAAGGCTAGGTTGTTTATTTGAGATTTTTTTTTGTTTCTTAAGGTCAGATTGTATTTCTGTAAACTTCCCTCTTAGAACTGCTTTTGTTGCATCCCATAGGTTTTGGATCATCATGACTTCATTGTCATTTGCCTCTATGTATTTTTTAATTTCCTCTTTGATTTCTTCAGTGATCTCTTTGTTATTTAGTAACGTATTGTTTAGATTCCATGTGTTTGTGTTTTTTACTTTTTTTCCCTGTAATTGATTTCTAATCTCATAGTGTTGTGGCCAGAAAAGATCCTTGATATGATTTCAATTTTCTTAAATTTACTGAGGCTTCATTTATGAGCCAAGATATGATCTATCCTCGAGAATGTTCCATGTGCACTTGAGAAGAAAGTGTAATCTGCTGTTTTTGGATGGAATGTCCTATAAATATCAATTAAATCTACCTGGTCTATTGTGTCATTTAAAGCTTGTGTTTCCTTATTAATTTTCTGTCTGGATGATCTGTCCATTGGTGTAAGTGAGGTGTTAAAGCCCCCACTGTTAGTGTTACTGTCGATTTCCTCTTTTATAGCTGTTAGCAGTTGCCTTATGTATTGAGGTGCTCCTGTGTTGGGTGCATATATAATTATAATTGTTATATCTTCTTCCTGGATTGATCCCTTGATCATTATGTAATGTCCTTCTTGTCTCTTGTAACATTCTTTATTTTAATATCTACTTTATCTGAGATGAGTATTGCTACTCCAGCTTTCTTTTGATTTCCATATTTATGGAATATCTTTTTCTATCCTTTCACTTTCTGTCTCTGTGTGTCCCTAGGTCTGAAATGGGTCTCTTGTAGACAGCATATTTATGGGTCTTGTTTTTGTATCCATTCAGCAAGCCTGTGTCTTTTGGTTGGAGCATTTAATCCATTTATGTTTAAGGTAATTATCGATATGTATGTTCCTATTACCATTTTCTTAATTGTTACAGGTTTGTTTTTGTAGGTCCTTTTCTTCTCTTGTGTTTCCCACCTAGAGAAATTCCTTTAGCATTTGTTGTTGAGCTGATTTGGTGGTGCTGAATTCTTTTAGCTTTTGCTTGTCTGTAAAGCTTTTGATTTCTCCGTTGAATCTGAATGAGATCCTTGCTGGGTAGAGTAATCTTGGTTGTAGGTTCTTCCCTTTCATCATTTTAAATATATCATGCCACTCCCTTCTGGCTTGTAGAGTTTCTGCTGAGAAATCGACTGTTACCCTTATGGGAGTTCCCTTGTATATTATTTGTTGTTTTTCCCTTGTTGCTTTCAATAATTTTTCCTTGTCTTTAATTTTTGTCAGTTTGATTACTATGTGTCTTAACGTTTTTCTCCTTGGGTTTATCCTGTATGGGACTCTCTGTGCTTCCTGGACTTGGGTGGCTATTTCCTTTCCCATGTTAGGGAAGTTTTCGACTACAATCTCTTCAAATATTTTCTCAAGTCCTCTCTCTCTCTCTTCCCCTTCTGGGACCCCTATAATGCGAATGTTGTTGCATTTAATGTTTTCCCAGTGGTCTCTTAGGCTGTCTTCATTTCTTTTCATTCTTTTTCTTTGTTCTATTCTGCAGCAGTGAATTCCACAATTCTGTCTTCCAGGTTACTTATCCGTTATTCAGCCTCACTTATTCTGCTATTTTTTTTTTCCCTCATTTCATTAGACAATGTATTTTGTACATCATTCCAAGTAAGTACATATTCACAACTTTCTTTTTTTCACACACACACGCTGTAGTTTATTTTTACAAGAGATAAATAAACTGACACCAAGTTGTGCAAAAATGCACAACCAAGCATTGTAAATGGATGAGCACAACAAAAGCAACAATGATTGCAATTACCAAACATGAGTTATTCTGCTATTGATTCCTTCTAGTGTAGTTTTCATTTCAGTTATTGTATTGTTCATCCCTCTTTGTTTTTTAATTCTTCTAGGTCTCTGTTAAGTATTTCTTGCATCTTCTCGACCTTTGCCTCCATTTTTTTTTCTGTGGTCCTAGATCATCTTCACTATTATTATTCTGAATTCTTTTCCTGGAAGGTTGCCTATCTCCACTTTATTTAGTTGTTTTGCTGGAGTTTTATCTTGTTCTTTTATCTGATACATAGCCCTCTGCCTTTTCATCTTGTCTGTCTTTCTGTGAATGTGGTTTTTGTTCCACAGGCTGCAGGATTGTACTTCTTCCTGCTTCTGCTGTCTGCCCTCTGGTGGATGAGGCTATCTAAGAGGCTTGTGCACGTTTCCTGATGGGAGGGAGTGGTGGAGGGTAGAGCTGACTGTTGCTCTGGTGGGAAGAATGCAGCAAAACTTTAATCCACTTGTCTGCTGATGGGTGGGGCTGGGTTCCCTCCCTGTTGGTTGTTTGGCCTAAGGTGACCCAACATTGGAGCCTACCTTGTTCTTTGGTGGTGTTAATTTGGTGCACTCTGGGAGGGCTCATGCCAAGGTGTACTTCCCAGAACTGCTGCTGCCTGCGTTCTTGTCCTCACGGTGAGTCACAGCCACCCCCTGCCTCTTCAGGAGATCCTCCAACACTAGCAGGTAGGTCTGGTTCCGTCTCCTGTGGGGTCACTGCTCTTTTCTCTTCGTCTTGATGCACACACTACTTTTTGTGTGCCCTCCAAGAGTGGAGTCTCTGTTTCCCGCAGTCCTGTCAAAGTCCTGCAGTCAAATCCCACCAGCGTTCAAAATCTGATTTTCTAGGAATTCCTCCTCCCGTTGCCCGACCCCCAGGTTGGAAGCCTGATGTGAAGCTCAGAACCTTCACTCCAGTGGGTGGACTTCTGTGGTATAAGTGTTCTCCAGTCTGTTAGTCATCCACCCAGCAGTTATGGGATTTGATTTTATTGTGATTGTGACCCTCCTACCATCTCATTGCGGCTTCTCCTTTGTCTTTGGATGTGGGGTATCTTTTATGGTGAGTTGCAGTGTCTTCCTGTTGATGATTGTTCAGCAGTTAGTTGTGATTCCGGTGCTCTCGCAAGAGGGAGTGAGCACACGTCCTTCTATGCCGCCATTTTGAACCTATTTTTTCGACATGGTACATGTTTTAAAGGATAGGTAGAATCACTATTGTTTTTGGACTAAGCAGCATGTGGCTAACGATCTAATTAGATGTTTATACACTGAAATCTCAGGTAAACCTCTTTCTTGTTTTTGTTTTAATGGTACAAAGACAAGTTGGCTTTGTCAACTGAAAAAAATGCACAACATTAAAAGTTCAGAATTATGTTTTATTAGGTGGCTTTACTGAGGACTGTAACATGGGAAGCAGCCTCTCAGATAGCTCTGAGAAATGGTTCCCAAGCGGTATGAGAGAAGCCAGGGTATATAGGAGTTGTAGCTGGGGTGGGGGTGGGGAAACATGTAGTAAAACATCAAAAGATTACTGCTAATCACAAAAAGCAGACATCTCAATTTAATGATTTTAATGATTTTCTATGTATAGGAAGATGCAAGAGTCTGGGCTTATTGATATCATTCCTTTGATATGCTCCTTAACTTTATAGGGCCCGTATCATGTTTTCCTCCATCCTGATTTCCCCTCAGGGTGCACGGGGTGGGGGGCTGATGCAGTGGCTGATGGCTTTATGGCCACAACATCCTTTGTTTACTGAAATAGCAGGTGACATTCTTTGTCCACCTTTGAGAAGAGCAGAGATGGGAATAGAACCTCATGTATCTTTGCAGAATAAACTAGGGGTTCCTGAGATGTGACATAAATGTGGAAGGAGGAGAAGAGAAACCGTTTTCACCAAAAGAAATGAAGTAGTTAAAGTACGTCTCACTAAAAAGTCAGAAGTCCTCCCACCTTAGTCTCTATACCTCCCCATTCCCACCAAAAATAGGATTTATCAGGCTGGGTGTATAAGAGTTCGGGAGATCATTCCAAGAAAAAGCACCACACTTTGGTGAAAACTGATACATCCAAGATGGTATGCAAGGTATTTAACAATCAGTTCAGTGAATGACCAGTCAGAAATTATGCTAGCAAGCCTTTAAGCTGTTATCAGTGCATCCTAATATCAAGACTGGTATTTGTCGACCTTTTAATTTGTTTTATAGAGCTGGTGTCTGTTTTTTATCCTAGAATAGTGCCTTGCACACAGTAGTTGCTGAATAAATATTTGTTGAATGAATGACATGTTTAAAATTTTAAAAGCAGAGAGTAAAAACTATAAAAGCTGTTAGAACAGAGTAAATATTTATAAAGCCATTTCATGTAGCCTGAGAGTAATAGCAGGAGATGAAAAACAACAATTAGGAATGCTAGGGAGCAGAACACACCAACTGCAAGGTACATGGGATTTGGAGTCTGAAAGATGAGTTCAAAACTCTTTGCTGGCTACTGGATTTGTAATCTCATATAAAGCTTCTCTGTCATATTACTGGCTGATTTTGGGGTTTGGTTTGGTTTTCCTGCATGTGTTTTTAAAAAATTTTATTGGAGTATAGTTGATTTAAAATGTGCTGGTTTCTGCTGTACAGCAAAGTGTATCATTCATACATATACATATATTTACTCTTTTTTAGATTCTTTTCCCATGTAGGTCATTACAGAATATTGAGAAGAGTTCCCTGTGCTATAGAGTAGGTCCTTATTAGTTATCTTTTTTATATATAGTAGTGTGTATTTGTCAATCCCAATCAATTACAGGCTGTTTTTAAGGTCCTTGTCTTTCATCTTCAGCATTTTCACTAAGATGAAATGTAGGGTTCTATCCTGCTTGGGACTCACATTTTCTGAGCATGAATATTCCTGTCTTTCATCAATACTGGAGATTCTCAGCTATTATTTCTTTAAATACTGACTCTTCTTAGGATCTAAAATTGATTTTAGACACATAGTGAGCCTTCTCTTTCTATCCTCCATGTCTTAAACTCTTTTACATTTTCCCTGTTTGTATCTTTTCTCTGCTACATCTTTGATTTCAGTGATTTTCTGTGTTTTGTCTGAACTGCTGTTTGACTTCCCCACTGAGACTTTAACTTCTATGATCATATATTTCAAGTCTAGAAGTTCTTTTTGTGTCTTAAATCTTAAATCTCTTTTTCCCCTTGTGTCTTGTTATTCTGTTTCTATTTATTTCATGATAAGTGGGACTTTGCCTGTGGGAATCTTTTCTGGTCTGAGCCGAAGAGGTTTCTCTCGAAAATAGTTGTACGTTTGTTTCTGACAGATCTGTCAGGCATATTCCTAGCCCAAACCCCTTTCATGCTACTTCCTTAGCTGGAATTTCATATTCTACATGGTAGCATCAATTCGAATTACAAACTCTAGGGAAAAAATGCCCCCAAGTGTAATGAATTCTTAGGGAAGCCCTTTTTGTTTCCTCTACCCAGAGCCAAGGCAAAGGAAGACAAGTTCTTTCCTCACCTATCTGTGCTGAAGGGCAGATTTTTTTCCCTAAATTTCCCTTTAACTGAGGATGTAGTTATTCAAAGGTCGCTGCTTTTTGTAAGTTTCAATTCCATGTCCTGTGAACCCTCCATTTTCTCTATGAGCTCAAAGGCTTTATCTCATGGTCTTTCCTGGATGTTATACCTCTGACCTCCCGGGGTTTCTTGCTGTTTTCATTTCAAAATCTGTACTTGCCTTCTGGGGATTTCCTCTTATTGAAAACTCAGCTATGCACAGTTGGTTTTGTTGAGGGGAAGTTCTCAGGGTATCTTCCTTGCTGCAAAAAATGGAAATCTCCCACTTCCTAATATTAGGTCCAATTATATGACTTGTTGATATTTGACCATTTTTGACCTATACAATTTTATGTTTCATAATATCATAATTCTTAAATATTTAACTTAAGTATTTTCTACCCCTCAGGGTTGATACAAGGATTAAATGAGATAATATATGTAAAGATCTTATCAGTTTGAACATGTAGTTAACAATAAACGGTAGTTTCACATCATAAACATATATGTCCATAAATGCATAAAATACTACGTGAAGGATACATTTCACAAATATATGTACTCTTAGCAGGATTTGCTTCAAGGGAGGGGAATTTAATTGCTGGAAACAGGGAAGGAAAGAGACAATTTTTCCTGTAAACTCCTTGGTAACTTCTGAATTTTGAACTATTTGCATATATTCCCTATTCAAAAATTATTGTAGAAATGAAAAATTATAAACCCATCAAACTGCCTGACATGCTATATATAAGGTAGAGCATGAGATTTGGGGATGGCTTTTCACTTTTCCGCTATATATTTGGTGATGTTTGAATTTTTCTAATAAATGTGTTTATATGCTATGTTTATAATTTAAATATTAAAGCTAAAAAAATCACTTGGACATATGTCCATATGGGTATGACACATTATTTTAACCTATTTGTGAACCTATATGTCAGAACCAAGGTTACTATTAGCTTAAAGACAGTCAGTGGGCAACTCATTCTGATTTGGCATGAAGAACAACAGCAACAAGATTTTAAAGAAGGTAGCTTCAAAAGCTAAACTTCAGAGACAGCAGAGATATTTTATAGTCATAAAGTACATGCTGTGCTTTGACTACTTTAGAGCAGATATTCGGCCTCAGAGTAGAAGCAATCATTGCCAAGACATGGTAGAAAAAAATGAGACATGGTTTTGTTGTGTTGGCAATTTTTCTTAAAACAAAGCAACCACTGCTTTTTAAAACAGGCTCTCACCATGACTCCTCTGTATGGCGTGGTAATGAAGACATTTACTACAAAGATGCTAATGGATTTTTTAAGTTGTACCTTCATTTGGGGATGTTTCCCTTCAAAATATGAGGTCATTAAAAGAAGTTATCACAGCATTTTAAGTGCCCAACATCCTTCTAAGTACTCACCAAGTATGGCAGGAGGAGAGCCGTCTGTGTCTCTGGACAAGCAGAATTTGCGTTAAATTATTTTTCCTTAGGAGTGTGAGGTAATGTGGTATTGTTATTGACATTTTTCCCTCTCATTCGGTCTACATCAAGCTTACTTAACCTCTGTACTACTGACATTTCAGGGCTGCTAACTCTTCGTGGTGGGAGCTGTCCTGTGCCCTGTAAGATGCATAGCGGCACCCCCAGTTTCTATCCCTAGATGTCAGTAGCACTCCCCCTCCTCAGTTTTTTCTACAGACATTGCTAAATATTCTCTGGCGGACAAAATTGTTCCTGATTGAGAGAGATTTGAGCAATCTACCTCTTGCTAAATTCTTTGGTCTGAGCCTATATGGGTGAGTTAAGGGTCAAGATTGAGAAGGAACACCTTGAAAGTCTTTCTGGGGCTTAATGAGGAGGAAACTCATAGCTTTAGCCTGGTTCTCTCACTAGATAAACCAAAGAGGCACAGTGGTGGGGCTTCCCTGGTGGCCCAGTGGTTGAGAGTCTGTCTGCCGATTCAGGGAACACGGGTTCGTGGCCCAGTCCAGGAAGATCCCATATTGCCGCAGAGCGGCTGGGCCCGTGAGCCATGGCCGCTGAGCCTGCGCGTCCAGAGCCTGTGCTCTGCAACGGGAGAGGCCACGACAGTGTGAGGCCCGCGTACCGCAAAAAAAAAAAAAAAAAGGAGGCACAGTGGCAACATCCCACTGCTACTCAAAAGAAATGCCAGTGTCCTTCCATTGAGACTTATGAAATGTCAGTTTGGAAGGTACTCCTTCTGCTAGTCATGTAGACACAGTCCATTTGTAAATAGTACGTGAGCATTCTTTTGGGTACAAGCTCATATATAAAGGAGCACAGGAAAGACTGGCAGGAAGGTCTTAGGCCATATTCCCCTCCTTGGCTCATTAAGAATCACATTATGTCTATCTTCTCAGTCAAATATACCCGTCTGCACACAACACAGCATAGAAAGGTTTTCTTGCTCTTAATTCAGCTAGTATATATTGGACAACTTAAAAATTCTAGGTTGAGGATTTCTATTTAAAACATTGCCATCCACTCATATCATGTTCATTTCCAAATTACTTAAAACTTTGCACTTAAGAATATTAACTTTGTAAAAGTCTAACTTGGTGTGGAAAGAGAGCATAAATTTGGGAAAATTTCCCTTTAAAAAGTGAATCAGAGGATCATATTAATCTAGGAGTTTTTCTCCCTTGTCCTACCTTCTTTAAAGAATAGTAAACATTTTCATGCAAAATGGAATTACTTGTAGGGATCCCTGCTCTGAGCATAGTAAATAAACTATAATTTGCAAAGTCCATTGTCAAGGATCAACATTAAGAAGTGAATAATCATAGTCAATTGGTGCAAATTTTTATCATTTAAATATCACCGAATATGCTTGATAGGCATATTTAATTTATAAATATTAAAATACAAATATTAAAATAGTAAAAATATAGTAAAAAATAATAAAAAATATAAATATTAAAACAGTAAAATTATGGAGGGTTTTTTAATTAAAAAAATTTTTAACATACTTATTGGAGTATAATTGCTTTACATTGTTGTGTTAGTAAAATTATGGAGGGTTTTTTAATTTAAAAAAATTTTAACATTCTTATTGGAGTATAATTGCTTTACATTGTTGTGTTAGTTTCTGCTGTATAACAAAGTGAATCAGCTACACGTATACATATATTCCTACATCTCCTCCCTCTTGCGTCTGCCTCCCACCCTCCCTATCCCCCCCCCTCTAGGTGGTCACAAAGCACCCAGCTGATCTCCCTGTGCTATGCAGCTCCTCACACTAGCTACCTATTTGGTAGTGTATATAATGTCCATGCAACTCTCTCACTTCGTCCCAGCTTACCCTTCCCCCTCCCCACATACTCAAGTCCATTCTCTACATCTGCATCATTATTCCTGTCCTGGCCCTAGATTCATCAGAACTTTTTTTTTTCCCCCTTAGATTCCATATATATGTTAGCGTACGGTATTTGTCTTGCTCTTTCTGAGTTATTTCACTCTGTATGACAGACTCTAGGTCCATCCACCTCACTACAAATAATTCAATTTCGTTCCTTTTTATGGCTGAGTAATATTCCATTGTATATATGTGCCACGTCTTCTTTATCCATTCATCCGACGATGGGCACTTAGGTTGTTTACATCTCCTGACTATTGTAAATAGAGCTGCAATGAATATTTTGCTACATGACTCTTTTGGAATTTTGGTTTTCTGAGGGTATATGCTCAGTAGTGGGATTGCTGGGTCATATGGTAGTTCTATTTGTAGTTTTTTAAGGAACCTCCATACTGTTCTCCAGAGTGGCTGTACCAATTCACATTCCCACCAGCAGTGCAAGAGTGCTCCCTTTTCTCCACACCCTCTCCAGCATTTATTGTTTCTAGATTTTTTGATGATGGCCATTCTGACTGGTGTGAGATGATATCTCATTGTAGTTTTGATTTGCATTTCTCTAATGATTAATGATGTTGAGCATTCTTTCATGTGTTTGTTGGCAGTCTGTATATCTTCTTTGGAGAAATGTCTATTTAGATCGTCTGCCCATTTTGGATTGGGT
Source organism: Lipotes vexillifer (assembly GCF_000442215.2). Lineage (NCBI taxonomy): Eukaryota > Metazoa > Chordata > Mammalia > Artiodactyla > Lipotidae > Lipotes > Lipotes vexillifer. The sequence goes on from NW_006777108.1 coordinate 1,087,424, forward strand.
TGTTAGTTTTTTTGATATTGAGCTGCATGAGCTGCTTGTAAATTTTGGAGATTAATCCTTTGTCAGTTGCTTCATTTGCAAATATTTTCCCCCATTCTGAGGGTTGTCTTTTGGTCTTGTTTATGGTTTCCTTTGCTGTGCAAAAGCTTTGAAGTTTCAATAGGTCCCATTTGTTTATTTTTGTTTTTATTTCCATTTCTCTAGGAGGTGGGTCAAAAAGGATCTTGCTGTGATTTATGTCATAGAGTGTTCTGCCTATGTTTTCCTCTAAGAGTTTGATGGTGTCTGGCCTTACATTTAGGTCTTTAATCCATTTTGAGCTTATTTTTGTGTATGGTGTTAGGGAGTGTTCTAATCTCATACTTTTACATGTACCTGTCCAATTTTCCCAGCACCACTTATTGAAGAGGCTGTCCTTTCTCCACTGTACATTCCTGCCTCCTTTATCAAAGATAAGGTGACCATATGTGCGTGGGTTTATCTCTGGGCTTTCTATCCTGTTCTATTGATCTATATTTCTGTTTTTGTGCCAGTACCATACTATCTTGATTACTGTAGCTTCATAGTATAGTCTGAAGTCAGGGAGCCTGATTCCTCCAGCTCCATTTTTCGTTCTTAAGATTGCTTTGGCTATTCAGCGTCTTTTGTGTTTCCATACAAATTGTGAAATTTTTGGTTCTAGTTCTGTGAAGAATGCCAGTGGTAGTTTGATAGGGATTGCATTGAATCTGTAGATTGCTTTGGGTAGTATAGTCAATTTCACAATGTTGATTCTTCCAATCCAGGAGCATGGTATAATTCTCCATCCCTTTTTATCATTTTAATTTCTTTCATCAGTGTCTTATAGTTTTCTGCATACAGGTCTTTTTTCTCCTTAGGTAGGGTTTATTCCTAGATATTTTATTCTTTTTGTTGCAATGGTAAATGGGAGTGTTTTCTTGATTTCACTTTCAGATTTTTCATCATTAGTATATAGGAATGCCAGAGATTTCTGTGCATTAATTTTGTATCCTGCTACTTTACCAAATTCATTGATTAGCTCTAGTAGTTTTCTGGTAGCATCTTTAGGATTCTCTATGTATAGTATCATGTCATCTGCAAACAGTGACAGCTTTACTTCTTCTTTTCCGATTTGGATTCCTTTTATTTCCTTTTCTTCTCTGATTGCTGTGGCTAAAACTTCCAAAACTATGTTGAATAAGAGTGGTGAGAGTGGGCAACCTTGTCTTGTTCCTGACCTTAGTGGAAATGCTTTCAGTTTTTCGCCATTGAGGATGATGTTGGCTGTGGGCTTGTCATATACGGCCTTTATTATATTGAGGAAAGTTCCCTCTATGCCTACATTCTGCAGGGTTTTTATCATAAATGGGTGTTGAATTTTGTCGAAAGCTTTCTCTGCATCTACTGAGATGACCATATGGTTTTTCTCCTTCAATTTGTTAATATGGTATATCACATTGATAGATTTGTGTATATTGAAGAATCCTTACATTCCTGGAATAAACCCCACTTGATCATGGTGTATGACCCTCTTAATGTGCTGTTGGATTCTGTTTGCTAGTATTTTTTGAGGATTTTTGCATCTGTGTTCATCAGTGATATTGGCCTGTAGTTTTCTTTCTTTGTGACATCCTTGTCTGGTTTTGGTATCAAGGTGATGGTGGCCTCGTAGAATGAGTTTGGGAGTGTTCCTCCCTCTGCTATATTTTGGAAGAGTTTGAGAAGGATAGGTGTTAGCTCTTCTCCAAATGTTTGATAGAATTCGCCTGTGAATCCATGTGGTCCTGGGCTTTTGTTTGTTGGAAGATTTTTAATCATAGTTTCAATTTCAGTGCTTGTGACCGGTCTGTTCATATTTTCTATTTCTTCCTGTTTCAGTCTTGGCAGTTTGTGCATTTCTAAGAATTTGTCCATTTCTTCCAGGTTGTCTGTTTTATTGGCATAGAGTTGCTTGTAGTAATCCCTCATGATCTTTTTTATTTCTGCAGTGTCAGTTGTTACTTCCCCTTTTTCATTTCTAATTCTATTGATTTGAGTCTTCTCCCTTTTTTCTTCATGAGTCTGGCTAATGGTTTATCAATTTCGTTTATCTTCTCAAAGAACCACCTTTTAGTTTTATTGATCTTTGCTATCGTTTCCTTCATTTCTTTTTCATTTATTTCTCATATGATCTTTATGATTTCTTTCATTCAGCTAATTTTGGGGGATTTTTGTTCTTCTTTCTCTACTTGCTTTAGGTGCAAGGTTAGGTTGTTTATTCGAGATGTTTCCTGTTTCTTAAGGTAGGATTGTATTGCTATAAACTTCCTTCTTAGAACTGCTTTTGCTGCATCCCATAGGTTTTGGGTCATTGTGTCTCCATTGTCATTTGTTTCTAGGTATATTTTTATTTCCTCTTTGATTTCTTCAGTGATCACTTCGTTATTAAGTAGTGTATTGTTTAGCCTCCATGTGTTTGTACTTTTTACAGATCTTTTCCTGTAATTGATATCTAGTCTCATAGCGTTGTGGTCAGAAAAGATACATGATACAATTTCAATTTTTTTAAGTTTACCAAGGCTTGGTTTGTGCCCAAGATATGATCTATCCTGGAGAATGTTCCATGAGCCCTTGAGAAAAATGTGTATTCTGTTGTTTTTGCATGGAATGTCCTATAAATATCAATTAAGTCCATCTTGTTTAATGTATCATTTGAAGCTTGTCTTTCCTTATTTATTTTCATTTTGGATGATCTGTCCCTAGGTGAAAGTGGGGTGTTAAAGTCCCCTACTATGAATGTGTTACTGTCGATTTCCCCTTTTATGGCTGTTAGTATTTGCCTTATGTATTGAGGTGCTCCTATGTTGGGTGCATAAGTATTTACAATTGTTATATCTTCTTCTTGGATCGATCCCTTGATCATTACTTAGTGTCCTTCTTTATCTCTTCTAATAGTCTTTATTTTAAAGTCTATTTTGTCTGATATGAGGATTGCTACTCCAGCTTTCTTTTGATTTCCATTTGCATGGAATATCTTTTTCCATCCCCTCACTTTCAGTCTGTATGTGTCTCTAGGTCTGAAATGGGTCTCTTGTAGACAGCATATAGATGGGTCTTGTTTTTGTATCCATTCAGCCAGTCTGTGTCTTTTGGTGGGAGCATTTAGTCCATTTACATTTAAGGTAATTATCGATATATATGTTCCTATTCCCATTTTCTTAATTGTTTTTGGTTTGTTATTGTAGGTCTTTTCCTTCTCTTGTGTTTCTTGCCTAGAGAAGATCCTTTAGCATTTGTTGTAAAGCTGGTTTGGTGGTGCTGAACTCTCTCAGCTTTTGCTTGTCTGTAAATGTTTTAAATTCTCCATCAAATCTGAATGAGGTCCTTGCTGGGTAGAGTTTTTCTCCTTCATCACTTTAAATATGTCCTGCCAGTCCCTTCTGTCTTGCAGAGTTTCTGCTGAAAGATCAGCTGTTAACCTTATGGGGATTCCATTGTGTGTTATTTGTTGTTTTTCCCTTGCTGCTTTTAATATGCTTTCTTTGTATTTAATTTTTTTTCTTTTGCGGTACACGGGCCTCTCACTGTTGTGGCCTCTCCCGTTGCGGAGCACAGGCTCCGGACACGCAGGCTCAGTGGCCATGGCTCACGGGCCCAGCAGCTCCGCGGCATGTGGGGTGTTCCCGGACCGGGGCACGAACCCGCGTTCCCTGCATCGGCAGGCAGACTCTCAACCTCTGCGCCACCAGGGAAGCCCCTTTGTATTTAATTTTTGACAGTTTGATTAATATGTGTCTTGGTGTGTTTCTCCTTATATTCATCCTGTATGGGACTCTCTGTGCTTCCTGGACTTCATTAACTATTTCCTTTCCCGTATTAGGGAAGTTTTCAACTATAATCTCTTCAAATATTTTCTCAGTCCCTTTCTTTTTCTCTTCTTCTTCTGGAACCCCTATAATTCGAATGTTGGTGCGTTTAATATTGTCCCAGAGGTCTCTGAGACTGTCCTCAGTTCTTTTCATTCTTTTTTCTGTATTCTGCTCTGCAGTAGTTATTTCCACTATTTTATCTTCCCGGTCACTTATCCATTCTTCTGCCTCAGATATTCTGCTATTGTTCCCTTCTAGAGTATTTTTAATTTCATTTATTGTGTTGTTCATCGTTGCTTGTTTCATCTTTAGTTCTTCTACGTCCTTGTTAAATGTTTCTTGCATTTTCTCTATTTCCACGATTTTGGATCATCTTTACTATCATTATTCTGAAGTATTTTCACGTTGACTACCTATTTCCTCTTCATTTGTTAGGTCTGGTGGGTTTTTATCTTGCTCCTTCATCTGCTGTGTGTTTTTCTGTCTTCTCATTTTGCTTATCTTACTGTGTTTGGGGTCTCCTTTTTGCAGGCTGTAGGTTTGTTGTTCCCGTTGTTTTTGGTGTCTGTCTCCAGTGGCTAAATTTAGTTCAGTGGGTTGTGTAGGCTTCCTGGTGGAGGGGACTAGCTCCTGTGTTCTGGTGGATGAGGCTGGATCTTTTCTTTCTGGTGGGTAGGTCCACATCTAGTGGTGTGTTTTGGGGTGTCTGTGTACTTGTTATGTTTTTAGGCAGCCTCTCTGCTAATGGGTGGGGTTGTGTTCCTGTCTTGCTAGTTGTTTGGCATAGGGTGTCCAGCACTGTAGCTTGCAGGTCGTTGAGTGAAGCTGGGTGTTGGTGTTGAGATGGAGATCCCTGGGAGATTTTCGTGGTTTGATATTATGTGGAGCTGGGAGGTCTCTTGTGGACCAGTGTCCTAAAGTTGGCTGTCCCACCTCAGAGGCACAGCACTGACTCCTAGCTGCAGCACCAAGAGCCTTTCATCCACATGGCTGAGAATAAAAGGGAGAAAAAGCAGAAAGAAAGAAAGAAATAGAGAAAGAGAGAAAGGAAGGAAAGAAGGAAGGAAGGAAAGAGGATAAAAGTAAGATAAAATAAAATAAAATAATTAAAATAAAAAATAATTATTAATAAAAAATTAAGGAATAAAACGGATGGGTAGAACCCTAGGACAAATGGTGAAAGCAAAGCTCTACAGACAAAATCTCACACAGAAGCATACACATACACACTTTTGACAAAAAGAGGAAAAGAGGAAAAAGTAATAAATCTTGCTCTCAAAGTCCACCTCCTCAATTTGGGATGATTCGTTGTCTGTTCAGGTATTCCACAGATGCAGGGTACATCAAGTTGATTGTGGAGATTTAATCCACTGCTCCTGAGGCTGCTGGGAGAGATTTCCCTTTCTCTTCTTTGTTCACACAGCTCCCGGAGCTCAGCTTTGGATTTGGTCCCGCCTCTGCGTGCAGGTCTCGGAGGATGTCTGTTCTTCGCTCAGAACTGACGGGGTTAAAGCTCAGAACTGACAGGGTTAAAGGAGCCGCTGATTCGGGGGCTATGGCTCACTCAGGCTGGGGGGAGGGAGGGGCACGGAGTGCGGGGTGAGCCTGCGGCGGCAGAGGCTGGCATGACATTGCACCAGCCTGAGGTGTGCCATGCGCTCTCCCGGGGGAGTTGTCCCTGGATCCCGGGACCCTGGCAGTGGCAGGCTGCAGTTTCCCCGGGAGGGGGCTATGGATAGTGACCTGTGCTCACACACAAGCTTCTTGGTGGCGGCAGCAGTAGCCTTAGCGTCTCATGTGTGTCTCTGGGGTCCGCGCTTTTAGCCGCGGCTCCCGCCTGTCTCTGGAGCTCCTTTAAGCAGTGCTCTTAATCCCCTCTCCTCGCGCACCAGGAAATAAAGAGGGAAGAAAAAGTCTCTTACCCCTTCGGCAGGTCCAGACTTTTCTCCAGACTCCCTCCCGGCTAGCCGCGGCGCACCAACCCCCTGCAGGCTGTGCTCACGCTGCCAGTCCTCTCCCTGCGCTCCGACCGAAGCCCAAGCCTCAGCTCCCAGCCCCCACCCATCCCGGCGGGTGAGCAGACAAGCCTCTCGGGCTGGTGAGTGCTGGTCGGCCCTGATCCTCTGTGAGGGAATGTCTCCGCTTTGCCCTCTGTACTCCTGTTGCTGCGCTCTCCTCCGGAGCTCCGAAGCTCCCCGCTCCGCCTCCCACAGTCTCCTCCCGCGAAGGGGCTTCCTAGTGTGTGGAAACCTTTCCGCCTTCTCAGCTTCCCTCCCACTGGTACAGGTCCTGTCCCTATTCTTTTGTCTCTGTTTATTCTTTTTTCTTTTGCCCTACCCAGGTACGTGGGGAGTTTCTTGTCTTTTGGGAGGTCTGAGGTCTTCTGCCAGCGTTCAGTAGATGTTCTGTATGAGTTGTTCCACGTGTAGATGTATTTCTGATGTATTTGTGGGGAGGAAGGTCATCTCCACATCATACTCTTCCGCCATCTTCCCCCCGAACCTCAGTTGCCACACTTTTGACTGCTTTCCTTATCTCCCCTCGATTTATTACAGTCATAGGCTGTTTAGCACATCTCACATGGGAGTTAGGTCCTTTAAGAAACTGACCCCCTGGTGATGTATTTCCAAACGGAATCCTGCTCACTTCCAACATGGAGGCTAGATCTGGAGGGTAAGCAATTGGAATGCAACAGCTCCTTGATATGGAGATTTCCAGGGACAGTGCCTCTCTTTCTGCTCCTTCTTCCTCTTAGCTCCTGATGAGGAATTAGCTTGCTAGTGGCAGTGACACTCCCCTCTGCTAGTTGTCCCATTTGATCAGGACAGCCCTGGGCGAGTTACAGGAGCGGCCACTGTCTCCTGTGAACCATGCTTGGGACTGCAGTTGGACAGTTTCAGCCACTTCCCTGACTCTTCATGAAACTGTCAGTTTCCTCATTTATTGTCATATCTCAGTGTTAATTTCTCTTTCCTCACTGGTTTCTAGTTTACAGCTGTCTCTTCTCCATCAATCTAAAAACGTTAACTTCATTGCAACTAACTGGAAAATATTCATGTTTGTATATTTCATCATATATTAGCTCCAAGGAAGGAAAATTTTGATCCATTTCCTCGAGCAATTTCAGTCTTTAGTCTTCAGAGAGAATCACATTCATAGCAGTTTTTCTATCCTCTTGTCACATCAATAAATTATAAACATTGACTGATTATAGTATAGAGTTTTCAGCAACGTGGGAATTTTTATTTTCTAAGAAAGTATGGGCACGGTGAGTGACTAACAAGTTCAGAGGTCAAAATGAAATTTCGGAGATTAAGTAATTGTTAAGGAATGATTATATTCCTTAATTTTTATATTCCTTAATTCCTGTAATTTTTAAAGTTTGAGTGCCAAGATTTTCCTATTAAGATTTGTTTTTAGCTTAAGTCAGGTTTCCTGAATATGTAATGAATTTCAGTTTACTGTTAGTTCTACCATCAAATATATCAGAAGAAAACTTCTCTTGCCACTCCCAGAAAAGTCTGTTAAACGAAGACTGTAAAGCTCAAGCAGGTTTTATTTCTAGTCATGTTGGTGCCTTTATGACAGAGGCGATTGGGAAGGGGAGTGAGGAGGTGGGAGTAAGCATTCACCCTATATCATTTATAACATGTAAATCATCGAAGTGGAGGAAAAGGAAGTAAAAATACTGTCAGTTTCTGGTGCTATTGAACAGTAAAGAACTATACTCAGGGAGCAGAAGACATTTTGGTTAGGAGAAAATTAAAATCTATTCTCATTTCTTTTAAGAGTGGAGGATGATAACTTGAAGACATATAAGAAATGACCTGAAAAAAAATATTATATTAAGATATCCAAAGTTGGCCAGAGCAGTGTCAGTTTCTAACAGGTATACAGGAATCCTGGAGTCATATCTACCCTGAATATAATTGTAGACAAACAGTAAATCTAAATAATCTCCCAGCTCTCAGCCTTGCCAGAAAATTCTTAAAGGCTGTCTGCCAACTCATTATGTGAAAACATGCATGAGTTAACCACAGACTCCAGGGCACATTTCTCTGGGGAGAAAGAAGTCACTTGGAACCCAGACCTTTGGAAAAGATGCTCATTTTGTAGTGGGGAAACATGAACATCTTAGTGGACCGCTGAGCACCCCCTCCTCCCATCCCTCTCAGATAAAGGACGGGAGGGGGAGGAAAGGGAAGTAGCCTCAGCTCTTGGTTTCTTCTACCCTGAAAGACCATAGCCTCTATCACTCCATACTAGTCAGAAATAAGGCCATGAATCACACAGCAGCTTTGCTTCAAAGATCTCAAAACAAACAACTTACCACAGTTTTCAAGTAAGAATAATTTTATCATTTTTATAGCTAAGAAATGTCCTTACCAGTGATCATTACACTTTGAGCTGCTAAATGTTGAAACCTTTACCTTACTTAGAGGAAGTTTGGACCAGGCAAAATGATCAAGGGAATCCATTTACTCCAATGGAAATGAAACTTCCAAGTTCAACATAGTAAACATAGATATATCTTTCTCATCTCTCTGTGTCCCCATTGTCTTTGTCAGGATGCCCAAAATATATTCTTTTGCCAAGAACTTAATACAGGCATCTGGAAGATCAAGATTTGTACAGTTCCAATAAGCACCTGGGACAGATCCATATGAAGAACCAAGGGGAGATCTTTCCCGCTTGTGCTGTTTCCAACATGAATTCTTTCTCCTTCCTCTGTTGGATCCCACCATTTTAACCTCGGTGCTCCAAGCCTATTTTATTGTTAGAAATGTTAAGGAAAGTAGAAAGAATAGACTATTAAATGTTTAACATGGGTTCTTTCCCTTTTCACATAGGGAATTTCACGTTTGCTTTGAAGTAAATAAAAAGTTTTCAATCTAGGGAAGGAAAATGGCCAGATGATTCCCAAGCCAAAGGGAGATGAAGTCCAGAGCATCACTTTGACAGCACAAAGATATGGCTTTGGGTAAAACATGACATAGCTCACTTATGCATCTCTTCCATGGGCATTAGAGTTTTGTTTCTAGAACAGGCATTTGGTTCTAGAGAAATAGCTAATTTTTTTCCATTGCAGCAGTGCTTAATTAGATGTGACCTGAGAATACTATCAGTTGTCTCTGTAAGGTCATTGTAAATTATGTGGGTGTTGTAATAGGTGTGGTTCTACACATGGGAAAGCCACATAGCCTAGATGTAGGAGTTAATCTGTCAAAGTTGGACTTCAGGTTCTTGCTGCAAGCTGTCTTAGCATAGCCAGAATCACACTGTCTTCAAAAGAGCAACTGAACCCAGAACTGCAGGGTGGCTTAGTACATTGTTTAGTTTATTTAATTTTAAAGGTATTTGCATTTATCCTCACCAGTATTAATGTAGGTAAATTTCTTAGATAACTAGATGAATAATTTTTAACATTTCTTCATAATATCATTGTTGTGAATATATACAAACCTTAAGGCTGGAAAATGAGAAAACAATAAACACAGCATTTTATCTAGCTTCTGAGAAACAGTGTTTATACCACACTGTTACACCACAGAGGCTATTTTTATTTTTTTCCTAAAACATAACGTAGACCATAAAATTATTCACAAAATAAGCCAAGGTCTCACTTATCAATCCTATCAGACATTAAAAATGTTTATCTCGGGGCTTCCCTGGTGGCGCAGTGGTTGAGAGTCCGCCTGCCGATGCAGACCACACGGATTCGTGCCCCGATCTGGGAAGATCCCACATGCCGCGGAGCGGCTGGGCCCGTGAGCCATGGCCACTGAGCCTGCGTGTCCAGAGCCTGTGCTCCGCAACGTACGACAAAAACAAAACAAACAAACAACAAAAAAAATGTTTATCTCATTTGCAGAATGTTGGGAGGAAAAATTATACCTTCAACATGATTTTTTTTCCCTGATGTCAAAAATGTAAACAGTTTACTTTTCACTGGAGCAAATGCATTATAATCTTACTCTATTAAAGGCTAAACTTGAGGGTTATACATCTGAGAGAAGAAATTTCCTTCAATTTGTTTAAAATATACTTTTAGTATGTGGGAGTGAGCTGACTGGGTAGTGCTGAAACTTCCACTGGTCTGTAGACTATGATTTCTTTAAAAAGAGTGTAAATCTAAAGAAGGTGCACGCACTGAGTGTGCTGCTGGGGAGATGCCAAAGGAAAAGTAGCAGCTGTTAAGGGGAGGGGGGGTTTAAGATGCCTGAAAAGAAACCGGTCAACTGGAAAAAAACACACACAACCTAGAATTTGAGAATTATGTTTTATTCGGGGTCCTTACTGGGGACTGTAACCAGGGAAGCAGTCTCCCAATAGCTCTGAGGGACTGCTCCCAAGAGGTAAGGGAGGAGCCAGGATATATAGGTGTTTTTGCTCAAAACAAACAGACAAGCAAAAAACCCAATACCAAAAAAAGGTAGTCAAACATCTAAAGATGACTGCTAATCACAAAAAAACAGACATCTCAAGTTAATGATTTTCATGCTTTTCTATGTATGGGAAGATGCAAGAGTCTGGACTCACTGAAATTATCCCTTTGGTATGCATCTTAGTCATCTAGGACCAGTATCCTATTTTCCTCCATCCTGAATTCCCCAGCTTGGTTGGGCTGAAGTCTTTTCTTGGTGAAAAGAAGGTCATGAATAAAAACTTCTTGCTCAGCATAGGTGGCTGAACTCTAACTCAGCTGGTGGTGCAGGTTCTGTTCCTACTGTCTCTGGTCATGTTAGGAGAGCATAGATGGGAAAGATACAGAAAGGAACAGAAAGATGAATCTCAGGGGAAATAGTAAAATGTCTGAGAGGTGGGCCTTTTGAAATGGGACGTTCCATTTTTGTTCATCAGCCACTTCAGATGTGTCACATATATCCCCCAGTCAGTGGTCAGAATAACCCCCTCCATCCTTTATGTTCCCATAGGATTTGTTTATACCTCAAGGGGAGCACATGTGACACAGTGTTATTCTTTGTTCATGTGTGTCCTCTTCCCAGCAACACTTAGGTTTCCTAGTGGACCATCTCTGTGAAGTCTAGTTGTCTGTCCAGCACCTGGAAAAGGGTCTACACACAGTATTTGCTTAATGCATACTGCATGAATGAACAATAAAGTACAAAAATAGATTGACTCTACCCAGAGTTGGATTCATCACCTATTCCCCCTGTATTCTCAGTACCCAGCAGAATTCCTGACTAGCAGGGTCTTGGTAGAAACAAGTAGGTAGAAAAGATCTGTGGCAAATAGAGCCATGTTTGAACACCAGCTTGAAGCTGGAACAAATTACTTTACATCTCTGTGCTTCAGTTTTCTCACCTTTAAACTGGGGTTAATGATTGATTAACTCCGTAATACGTGCATTAACATTTTGCCACAGTACGAGACAGGAATAAGGCCTCATTAAAATATCAGCAAATCTTACAGTAAAGGCTATAAAATTGACTTAATTCTTCACTCTCTATTTAGCTTGAATGTTTATTTAATTTTTAAGTTCCATAATTCTATGGTAAAAAGGCTAATGTGATAGTAAAAAGCTTTGTATATAGGGTATGTTATTCACAAAAAAGTTGAATGAAATGGGGATTACCCCAAAATCAAGGGGCTATAATTGTCACAAGTAAACACATTGATTCCAGTTAAATGTAGATGTTTGTTTAGCTGACCCCACTGTTCACATGGTCACTGTATGTTACTGTCACCCCCAACTCATCAAGTCCTTTCCATTGTATCACAAGTTAAATTTATTTATCACTGTATATCCCAGAAGCATTCTCATAGAGCCTCATACACTGAAGCTTTAGTTTCACAACATTCTTATGTCTGACAGAGAAAGTATAGTTTTAGTTTACAGAATGGAGATAACTGACGTTGGGCTTAAGTAATCTGTCCGAAGACAGTAGTTACTTTTGTAAGGAAATACCCAACTAGCAGTTGGACAGTAATTAGCAATTGGATAATCTGGCCTAGGGTCTAGGTCTGCCTTAACTAGCTGAGTACACTTGGGTTCATCTTTTAAATTCTCTGAGTTTTGGTGTCTTTATTTATAAAATGTGAGTAAAGGTCTCTGCTGCTTTTAAATGGCATAACTTCTGTGACGATCAAATGATGTCATATACCTGAAAAATTTTTTGAAAATATAAGACAAATATTAAATCCTACACCTAAGTATCTCATATTTGTTTCTTCTCTCTTTAAAAGAGTCTGTTTTGAAACACTGCCAGGATGTAAACAAATATTGCCACAGTTTGCCTTGGAGGCCTCTTTTGTTAACTGGGTCAAAGATCAGTTCTCCAAGTATAATCTAGCATGATTATATTGACTTAACAAATGAGGAAACTGGAACACAGAGGTGCTCTGACTTGCCCTGATTTTACAAATCATGCTAGTATAGTGGCTCCTATATCAAGAAACCCAGCCTAATTCCTTCTGTTCACTGCACCAACCACAGAATGAGGAGGCCTTTGTATTTTATGTGTAAAGAAATAAACGCAGAAGTAATGGGCTGACATATATAGGCCACCTGCTTTCCCAGAACTGAATCTCTTGAATACTCAAACTGAAGATACATGATTTAGTAAACGGAAAAATATAGAGAATTTGCATTTATTAGGGGCAGCATCAAGAATTGGAGCTTTTGTAAATGTTTCCTTGAAGGAAGAATCTCTAGAAACTTGTGCTGATATACATACCGATCTGGTGGAACCTTGTTTGCACTTGCTTTTTTTTGACTGCATAGGATATTTGTGCTGTAATTGAGGCTTTGGCTGTAGTAGGTCCTAGAAGGTCCTTTACTTCTGTCACAGACAAATAAAAGCAGCAGCAGCTGAGAGAACCTGGGAGAAAATACCAGTAGGTATCCTGGATCAGTGGTCATTAACTAGTGTCTCATGGCCTAGACAGAATGTTTTGGTATGTCACCCTCTGGTAGGCCTGTAAGCATTTCTAGCTTAAATAAAGATTTGATTTTTCTCTTTGAATACCAGCAGGGACAAACAATTAATTTACTGATTGGTAAATGGTATGTGTTCAGCTCTGTTGTCAAAGATAATCAGTCATGTTTAATGAGACTCTGCCTTCATTAAAGTCATCAGAGTCATTAATAAGTAAATATGTGCCTAGATTTCATAGACTTTGTACCTCATAATAAAGACTAAGCTACGTCTACATTTCCCTGAAACAAGCACTTAGAAAGAAATTGAGAAAAATGAAGTTAATTCAACAATAATAATTTTTCCCTGCACTCAGAAATCACCAGTCTCCAAGAAGGATATATAAAATGAGCCTTGGGACATGACACTATGCATAGAAGATCCTAAGGATGGCATCAGAAAACTATAACATTAGAGTTCATCAATGAGTTCAGTAAAGTTTCAGGATACAGAAGTAGCATATGGAAATCTGTTGCGTTTCTATGCACTAACAGCAAACTATCAGAAATAGAAATTGAGCAAACAATCCCATTTACCATGGCATCATAAAGAATAAAATGCCTAGGGATAAATCTATCTAAGGAGGCAAAATATCTGTACTCTGAAAACTCTAAGATATTGATGAAAGAACTTGAAGATGACACAAACAGAAGGAAAGATACTGTGTTCTTGGATTGGAGGAATCAATATTGTTAAAATGACCATACTACCCAAGACAATGTACAGATTCAATGCAATCTCCATCAAATTCCCAATGGCATTTTTCACAGAACTAGAACAAAAAATTTTTAAATGTGTGTGGAAACACAAAAGACCCCAAATAGCCAAAGCAATCTTGAGAAGGAAGAACTGAGCTGGAGGAATCAGGCTCCCTGGCTTCAGACTATACTGCAAAGCTACAGCAATCCAAGCAGTATGGTACTGGAACAAAAACAGACATATAGATCAATGGAACAGGATAGAAAGCCCAGAAATAAACCCACCCTTTTACTGTCAATTAATCTATGACAAAGGCAAGAATATACAATGGAGAAAGCACAGTCCCTTCAATAACTGGTGCTGGGAAAACTGGACAGATTGATTGATTGCTGTGCCACAAGGCATGGGGGATCTTAGATCCCCGACCAGGGATCGAACCCATGCCCCCGGCAGTGGAAGCATGGATTCTTAACCACTGGTCTGCCAGGGAAGTCCCTGGACAGCTACATGTAAAATAAAGAAATTAGAACATACTCTAACATTGTATACAGAAAGAAACTCAAAATGGATTAAAGAGCTAAATGTATGATTGGGTACTATAAAACTACTACAGGAAAACATAGGCAGAACACTCTTTGACATAAATTACAGCAAATATTTTTTGGATCCATCTCCTAGAGTAATGGAAACAACAACAACAAAATGAGACAATTAAACTTAAAAGCTTTTGCACAGCAAAGGAAACCATAAACAAAACAAAAAGACAACCTACAGAATGAAAGAAAATATTTGCAAATGATGTGACTGACAAAGGATTAATCTCTAAAATATACAAACAGCTCATACAGCTTAATATCATAAAAATAGACAGTCCAATCCAAAAATGGGCAGAAGATCTAAATAGACATTTCTCCAAAGAAGACATACAGATGGCCAATAGGCAATGAAAATATGCTCAACATCACTAATTATTAGAGAAATGTAAATCAAGACTACAATGAGGTACCACCTTGCAACAGTCAGAATGGCCATCATCAAAAAGTCTACAAACTATAAATGATGAAGAGCATGTGGAGAAAAGGGAACCCTCTTATGCTCTTGGTGGGAATGTAAACTGGTAACAGCCACTGTGGCTGCACCTTGTGCATTGGCTGGTAGGGATATAAAATGGTACAGCCACTGTGGAAGACAGTATGTATGGTGGCTACTCAAAAACTAAACACAGAATTACCATGTGATCTAGCAATTTTACTTCTAGACATATACCCAAAAGAATTGAAAGCAGCAAATGGAAGAGATATTTGCACACCCATGTTCATAGAATCAGTATTCACAATAGCCAAGAGGTGGAAATAACCCAAATGTCCATTGCTGGATGAATAGATAAACAAAATGTGGTATAGACATATAATGGAATACTATCCAACCTTGAAGGAGAATGAAATTCTGATATATGCTACAGCATACATGAACCTTGAAAGCATTATGCTAATTAAACTAACCTAGACACAAAAGGATATTGTATAATTCCACTTATATGAGATGTCTGGAATAGGCAAATTTGTACAGAAAGAAAATGTGGTGAGGACTTCCCTGGTGGTGCAGTGGTTCAGAATCTGCCTGCCAATTCAGGGGACACGGGTTTGATCCCTGGTCCAGGAAGATCCCACATGCCGTGGAGCAACTAGGCCCATGTGCCACAACTACTGAGCCTGAGATCTATAGCCAATGAGCTACAACTGCTGAGCCCATGCACCACAACCACTGAAGCCTGCGTGCTCTAGGGCCCACATGCCGCAACTGCTGAGCCCGTGTGCTGCAACTACTGAAGCCCCTGTGCCTAGAGCCAGTGTTCCACCACAAGAGAAGCTATCACAATGAGAAGGCTGCATACTGCAACAAAGAGTAGGCTGCACTCACCGCAACTAGGGAAAGCCCGCACACAGCAAGGAAGACCCAACACAGACCACCCCCCACCCACAAAATAAAAGAAAAGTGTGGTGAAAGAGTGGTTACCAGGGGCTGGAAGGAGAGGGGAATGTGGAGTTGTTGTTTGATGGGTCCAGAGTTTCTCTATGGGAAGATGGGAATGTCAAAAAAACATTCAAATTGTAAATTTTATCTTACATATATTTTATCAGAATTTTTTAACATTGAATCTGTAGTCTTTATTTCCACAATCTCTTAGCCCATTCTCCAGAGCAGACTTTTTAAAAATACAAAGTAGGTCATGTTTCTTTTGCACTGGAAACTTTCCATGGACTTTCCATTGTACTTTGTGTGAAATCCAAACTGCTTTTCAGGGCTCCTAGTCCTATAGGTCCTGGCCCTGTCCCTACCACTTCCTCTTCTCTCTGCTCCAGCTGTACTAGCCTTGCTGGACCCTAAAATGTGCAAAGCCCAGTCCTGCTTGAGGTCTTTATACAATACTTCCTTTCCTCTGCCTGAAATATTCTTTTATCCCCAGAGTCTCATGCCACTTGCCCCTCACTACTAATCAAGTCTTACTGAATTGTCACCTCCTCGGAGAAGGCTATCTTGACAACCATCCTAAATTTGCACCTATCTCACTGGCTACCCAGTCATTCTATCTTCTCACCCTACTTTGTCTGTCTTCAAATTGCTTCTTATTATCAAAATTGTGTTATTAATTTATTGGATTGCCTTTTTAATCTAAATCCCTCCCTAGAATGAGGGTAGTGACTTTTCACCACCATATCATTAGCACCTAAAACAGTGCCTGGCACATTAATGAATACTATGTGAATGAATTAGTTCTAATGGTAGACATCCTGCCTTTCTGAAATGGGTTCCATTTAAAGCCCATCAAGCTTGCATCAAGTGAAGTTTATTTGAAGTGGATCAGGTCGTGTGACAGACATGGAGGTACACCACCCAGAAATGCCTTCAGAAAGGGCATGTGACATCAGCTGCTGGGAATGATGTCAGTAGATGGTCAGTTACTTCAGGAATTGCTGCAACTGCAGGGGGTCACCTGCTCCAAAGTCAGTCCTTCCTGGGGTAGACCACATACACTGGCATATAAAGACATAGCCATTTCATCCCAGTGCGGACCAACTCCAAAGGACCATCTTAGCTGCAGAGCAAGGGTGGGGTCCGCAGAGACTGTTCTGAGGGCTGACTCATATTGCCACTTATCCTTGTGTCCCATCTGCTTCCTTCCCTCCTTTTCACAGGTGTTGATCCCCAAACACTCCCAGATGGACAGCCTGCACACTACCCTCCATTTCAGCATCCCAATACACTTCCTGGGAACTCAACCTGTATCACCTTGTATGCATACGAGAAGCAAAAAGCACCGCCTTCTGAATTTATCCCCTTGAGTTATAGATGACTAAATATAGTTCGTGTCAACTTTGTTGAAAGCCTGAAACCAATCAGACACTTCACAGCAATGCTGGTACGGCTGGAGAAAGCTGCAGTAGTGACAGAACTGTCCCCACTTAGGAAGGATTGTCCATGACTTGTGGGATCTAAGGTTGTGTTTATTTCATGAAATGTATTACATTTGTGTGACTCCTATATTGCCTGCCCTGTAATTTGTAAGCAGGGATGAAATAAGTGGCAGAAGTGGCAGATGCTTTCTGATACCTTGAGGGAGAGATGCACAAGGAAAAATGCGTGCTTGGTGTGATGCAGAGCCCAGGGGAGATGACTTGGGCAGTTTGCTACGAGGGAAGGCTGAAGGCATTCACCAATTCACAGATGAGCTTTAGGGGATACAGGGGTTCCCTAAAAGTACAGGCAAGATATCATACACATGCGTGGTTTTCCAGGAATCTAGATTATCACAAGGGCCAATGCAGTAAAAAGGGTTAAGGGGACCTTGAACTTTGAGAACTTTTGTCTCCAATCATGTCCTGTAAGATTTCCCTGTCTTTTCGTTGGTATTTGCACCAAAGATTTATGACTACTTTCAGCCACTTGGATTCAGATAACGGGTCTCATCTGCCCCTTGAGTTTGTGTGTTCATTTTTGTTCTGGGTTTTTGGCTTAATGGATTTGACTCTAGCAATTTACTTTTACTGTTTCATTTGTTTTTCTGGTAGAGTTTTACCTTCATTTTTTTCCTTTTTGTCTCACATATCTTACTATCTTTTACTTTTAAAATGAAGACAAGCTAGCACAAGGGGGATAGTCTCAAGCACAGCCCTGCTATGAATGAGGAATGAATTCTTATTCCCCAGTTTACTCCTTAGGGGCTCTCCTAGTGTAGCAAACACAACTGCCAGGTTAGTGGCAGGCATTTGGGGGTAAAATCAGATTTCCAGGAAAACCTCATTTTAAACCAAATTTTGGCCCCAGTGTACATACTAACATAAAAACACACATGTATACACATAAGCAAGGAAGAATTTGTACCTTCCTGCCACACCACCAACCCAAGAACAAATTATAAATGCAAACATATAAATTAAACCTACTCTTCCCACATCTAAAATTGGATTTGCATATGAACTCTCTATTTCTTCTTAGAGTTAGCTAATATTTGTTACCTAATTTGGGCACTTAGCCATATTAGAGTGACCCTGAGTAAATCATGAAACAGTTTTTTGGGCATCTTGACATCTTGTTCCTTGAATATCAAACATTTGGCATTTACTATGTGCAGACATGAATGAAGCATCATCCCTGCCCTCAAGATGCTCACGATTTATTGTGGCATGCCAATCTGTGCCTAGCACATGGCTGGCACTGACTAAGAGAGCAAATTGTGTCTAATTGTATTGCAAGGACATGTGTATATGTAACTTTACCCCGGGTCTAACAACTTCTTGGTTGCCTCTTCACTGGTTCTTACTGACACTCATTACTCATGAATGGTCCTACCACCGATGTCTCCATTTTAAGGTCCCACCTCAGACAAGTTCCATAACATGGTCCTGATATTAATTTTTATATTTCAAAGAGCCATTCCTTAGGTGTTTAAACTCAGAAATTTTCTGTGTCCTAACATTTAGCTCTGTTTTTATACTTGGAAAGCTATTCCCTAGAATGCTACTAACCATTTTTTGGTGATATCATTTACACCTGTATTTGTAGTTATGTTTAATTGGCTTGATAGTTGATCTTATAGCTTTACAATAATTTCCATGTCATATGCATATAATATTTATTTAAAATGGCAATTTTTGTTTGTGAATTGTATGCCTTGTTGCTTTTGGTATGCACGCCAGTTGGGCTTTGTAAATATGCACTAGATATGGTGGGTGAGTGGATATATGCTTGCCTCACTCCCTTATTCTGAATTATTTCATTTATATGTTTAAGAACAGATTGCAGACTCTCCCCACACAAAATGCCATTTATGTTTTAATACTTTATTTGATATAGGTATACTTAAAGGAAGCAAAAACCATGGAATGGAAATTTAGAACAGATAAATTAGGGTTTAATTCTTCATTTTACATGGGAATTGATACAGCATTCTATTAAGCAGCAGTTTCCCCTATTGTTTTTACAGTATGTATGACTTCAAAATATATGTTAAATCTTAGGTCATTAAAATAACCCTTCCCATGTTTTCCGAGGTGGAAGAATCCTTTATGTTCATCTCTTGGCCATGGAGCTTTTGCGGTAGTGGATAGGTTCACGAGTAGATATAAAAGTGGGAAGTTGGGAAAGGACTGTAGATATAAAGGAAAGATCAGAGGGGAGCAGTGTGAGGGAGCATTAAGGAGAAAGGTTTCCAAGAGGGAAAGAAAGAACAGAGGGTACAGTGAGAGACAGAAGACAGAACAGATAGAGTTGCACAACTGCTGAAAAAATTTTGTTAAGTTATAGAAGAAAGAATTGGGAGCAACTTTTTTTTAATTGAGATGTGTTCTTAACCCTGTCGCCTACTTCCTCAATGCATTTTTAGTGAATATCTTATTATGTGATTATGTATAGATTAGATCTACAGGGTAGAATGAGCATATGTGTTTGCCAATCTTCACATTAAAAATCCCTTAAAATATCGTAAAACGTAGGTTTAAAAATAAAACTTCATAATAATACTGGGAAAGCCTGGATACTTAATACTCAAGAACTTAAAATAATGTGAGTATATACTTATCCCCAAACTCATTGAGTTGTATATATTAAATACATACAACTTTTTACATGTCAATAATACTTCAATGAAGTGGTTTAAAACAAAAAGAATTAAAAGAGATAAATGATGTCAACATGGGGAACTGGGTGAGGAGAGACATTAGTAAATGGTTAGGTTTTTGACCTGTTCAGTGAAAGGGTAAAGACAAAAAATTAATTCTTAACAAGAAGATAAAAAACATAGCTTCAACATATTCTTCAAAATATTAATAGTAAGCATTAAGGATAGACATAGGGTGTGTAACTTCAAAATGATTAGAGAGAAAACAGAACACTCCACAATCAACAACAAACTTGAATCCGGCAAAACACAAGAAAGGAAAAGAAGCAAAAAGGAGACAGTGTGTGAAGATTAATTTTGACTTCATGTACAGAAAACCTGAAATAGCAGTGAGTCAACATTTAAGAAATGCATTAACTAATGACAAAATAACAGGGGTAGGCCATCCAAAACACACAGGGGTGCTCCAAAATTCTCGTGAAACCCAGCTTCTCCTACCTCTCAGTAGGATGCTCTCACCCACCATGTGACTTCTTTCTTTAAGGCCACTTAATAATATAAGACAGCTTCTGGAACACAAACTCGAACTTGTATCTGTGTTGCAAACCAAGCGAAGAACAAAAGAACAAAAGAATTGTACACTTTCCAATGAATCAAACACCCTTTAAACGGTTTTCCCAAAGAAAACAATGGAAGCAAATAAGGGGAGTCACCACATACACCCCAAAAGTGCTCTGAGCTGTTACCTGGGCCACCAGGAGAATGAACAACTGCTTGTTCCCAAGTCCTGGTTTCCTAACATCTAAGTTTTTATGAAACAAAGAGGTCAGGTAAGCTAGTCCTTGTGCAACGACCTGGTGTTTGACTTCATGCCATCTCTGAGCCACATCAGGGAGCAGAGGGACAACACGACAAGTCAGCGGTGCCCAGAGGCTCACTAGAGCAGGCAGCCCTGTGACCTGTGCCAGCCCTGTTGGAATCATTGTGTCTTTTGCTCTCCTGACATTATTTTTTGTGTATGGTACAAACCACTTGCAAACTCCTCATGAGACCGCCCATCAGAGTAAACCTACTTGGGGTCTGTAGCCGCCTCTCTCTTCTAATTACTATTCATGCGTTTGTATGTGGTTTACCTCATTAGAATGCCGTAACCATAAACAGCCAGAGCATGGAGAATGCACTATGCACAGTGCCGCTTTTACCAAGAGTCCTCCTTTTCTTTGGTCAAATCCCTTCCTTGCTTTTGCCTGTCTTAACATTTGTAGTTTAAAAAATGCAAGTCATTCCTTGGTTGTCTTCTCCCCTTGTAGTAACTGTCTCTTTAAAGGTCTCGTTAACTTTATCAATACTCACTAAACTTGAGTAAAGAATACTCCTATGACTACCCCCTCACTTCTTCCACGCTAAACAATTCCCACCTAACATTTATCTACTTAAATGTAAAGAGAAATATCTGGAAAGATGTATATTCAACTCTTAATAGTAGTTACTTCTACAGAAAAGGGTAAGATGGGGAAATGGGGCACTGTAGTGAAGAACTTTCACTTTTGAGTCAATATACTTCTGAATTGCCTTAATTTATGACAGGGAAAATGTCTTTTGTGTTATATTTTTAAAAGAAAGAAAAGATATTTAAAATTCTGCATTATCCCTTCACGCTTTTGAATTCGATTTTTGGTGAAAGGTTTATGCGGGTTTCTTTTGTTTGTTTGTTTGGTTGGTTGGTTGTTTTATTTTCCTTTGTTATTTCTTTCTTAAGGTAACTGGACAATTGCCTTCAAGTCAGACAGAGAAAGAGAGAGGGACTAAGAAACCCAGTCTTATTTCAGTTACGTATTTAGAGCTCATATCTGGGGTTTGGGAACTGAGGTGTGTAGAATAAGAGAAAAACAACCAACCAACCAACCAACCTTCACCATGCCTGACAATGAAATTGATTTAGCAATTTCAAGAGAGCAAGAAAAACAAATTCAAGCTGACACAAGCTATAATGGTCCTTGGAACACCACCTCACAGCCAGAAAGAAATTGTGGAAATTACTCTGAGATGAGAATTCAACCTGTAGGAAAAACACACTCTCTCTGTGGTTAGATGTTTCAGGCACACAGCTAGGTATACCCAAGCTGATGTGAATTCAAAAAGAAAAATGGCCAATAAACTTCCACTCAGAGATGTAGACTAAAAATCAGTTTTCAAGCCAGCATTGCATTGCATTGGCATGCATTTCTCTGAGGAATCCTTCCTGAATGGGGAGATAAGCTGGTGTTCCTGAGCTCTGAATGGTTCTAAGTCTTTGCTCTATTTTAGGTTTGAGAAAGGACCCCCAGGTAATCCTGTCAGTGGGTGAGGAGGCCCTTCGATAACATCACCCTGTACTTGTCCCTCTGCCTCTTCTTCCCTGGCTGCAGGCACTTTTGCTCCAGGTCTCTCCTCCCCTACCTCGTTCACTCGGAAGCTGGTGTGCTTCTCCCGTTGCACACTCACTGCTTTCCAGAGCTGGTCAGGAGTCAGGAGGGAGGTGATGGCTGCCTGTGTAGAAGAAAGAGAGTAGGCAGGAACCATAGTCCTCCATGCGGTCAGCTTTTCCAAGGTGCTGGGGGTTAGACTTCTTGTGATTTTTTGTTGTGTCCTTAATGGGTAACTGGAGAGACTAGAAGGGAGAAAGTGGGAGAACAATTAACATTCTCAGGGAATAGATAACTGTTGGCTTTAGAGGTAACCAGAGGCAACATTGAGGTCAGGAGATGCATTCTTCCCCGGTTTCTGTTTTTGTGCTTTGGTTCTATCAATTAAGATACCTTCATCTATAAGGAAAAGACTGACTCAACTGGCTGAAACAACAAGGAAATTTACTTTTGATCTTAAGAAATCCAGAGAAGATAATTCTTACACTGTTGGCTAATCCAGCGGTTCCATGCTCTCATCAGGAACATCCTCCTACCTCTCTCCTCCTGACATCTTTAGAAGTAACTCCCCTCAGGGTCACAAGATGCTCCCACAGTTCCAAACTTTACATCTGGGCACAGCATCCAATGTATGAAAGGTCATTTTGTCCCAAGTATCCCTTTTAAAAAACAATGAAACCTTTCCCAGAAACCCCCCTTGGCAGACTTCCCTCGTGTTTCATTGGCCACATCATGTCTCCTTGACTTTGTCTGACACAGTCACTGGCGGGGGGGGTGAGATCATTGGAATTGTCTTGGGTTTGTCAGGAGTTAGCCTGAGCTGAAGAGAGGGTCACACTCCCTGAGGAATAAACACCTATACAAAATTGGGGTTCATTTAAAGAGAAAATAGGATAATGGATATTGGAGACACAATATGAATTTCTGCTACAATGGTTGATCCTATGGAAATAAGAACAGCAGCAATAATGTTTATTAAGCATGTTGTACCACGTGCTTGGCTCAGAGCTACCTACGCACTTTGAATGAAATATCTTAAGAACAAACTTATGAGATAGGTGTTAATATTCTCTCCAATTTATAGATAAACTTAGAGATATGTAAATAAGCTTAGAGAATATAAATAACATGTCCAAAAAAATAAGCGGTGGAAATGGACAGAATCCGTGCTCTTAACTGCTTCAAATTATACACTCCTTCACCTGTTCTAAAATGGTCTCTCATGTACATTTTTTCCTTTCTTTGTATATTTGCTTTAAGAATGCTTGCTTTTTAAAAATTTATTGTGATAAAGGCTGGGGATGTTGCATGTTATTCTCTATTGCAAACCATAACTGCTGTGAAAGCCTGGATATGTTTTTATGAAGGGTACCTAGTAGGGGATGTGATCATAAGGGTCATTTTCTATTGTCTTCTCTTTCAAGTTCCCAGTGCTATTTCCTCTACAACTTTTTGATCCACTCTCATTTCCCCTTCTTCTTATAATTTCAATGAAAAGAGTTGGAAATAGCAATCTCTGTATTTTAATTATCATTCCCTATGCTCTCCCTTTTCATCACCAGTTCCGTATTATGCGCTATGTCACTAAAGTGTCACAACAGCAAAACATATTGTTTCACAACACGGTATTGGTCAGGCAAAACCTGAGGTCGCAAGTGGGGACACCACCAGGGACTTCATTGGCATCCGTCTCCTGGCAGAAGCTCCTCCTGGGCCCTTGCACAAGATGGGGCTGTGGAGGTCAGAAGGCGCTACTCTAGGAGAGGGGGAATGAGGAAGTGTACATTCCATTATGTTTGACATTTTGTGCCTGAACCTTGCTACAGGCTGTTAATACCAAGCACTGGATTGCAAAGATAGGATTTTACAAGCACACAATTTATTTCTTATTTAAAGCTGTAATTTTTTTTTTTACGTTTTTAAGTCTGTGTTTGCTCTTCGGTCACGTTTCAGTTTCAGAGAGGGGAGGGTTAAACTTTGCAGACGATTCATCAAAAGTTCAGGTCTTAAATCTGATAAATGGGGGAGGTTATGTGCTGTATTGAATTTGGATGGTTCTGAGTGAGCTTCAGAATCAAAGATGAATTATCTAAATGTGAGTTATTTAATTTAGCATTTCTTTAGAATTGAAAACATCACAATCATGTGTGTGTGTGTGTGTGTGTGTGTTTAACACGAAGGGTGATACTAAACCCTGAGTTTTTTTTAAGTGTGTCATTTGATGGTGAGAGTAGAAACGGCCATTTTAAAGTTCTGTCATTTTTTTCTGTCTCCTTAGAAGCAAAAGCTTAAATTATTTCTGAGGCAGTGACTTGTTGGACAATGGGAAAAGGTGGTCTGGTCCAAAATGCTTGGTTTGTCAATAAGAAAGCAGTTGAAGAGGCTTCCGCAAGGTCACAGTGGTACTTAGGATCAGAATTGAACCAGGACCCTACGTTTCTGCTTCACAGACCAAGGCATTTTCTCTTCAGCCATGCTGTCACCCATAACTCCCTGGCTCAGAAGGGTCCTGTACTTGGGGTTTAAAGCTCTTCAGCATTTTTATCTCTGAATTTGCAACTGAGGTCCAATGGAATAGTGCCTAAAGAGGTTCAAGTTGGTTTTCTGATTCTTGCAACTAAAAGAGATTTGACATATTTTATAGACCTTTATAGGCCTATGAAATATTCACTTAGGAGGCTGGCTAGGTACACTAATTATCAAGTACTCCTGTCACATGTCAGAATTTGATTTGAAGACAATGTATCCTATGAGGTTCATTTGCATCAAATTTTAAACCTTAGGATGGTTCCCTACACTTCTAG
>NW_006777108.1:1112246-1122244 GCF_000442215.2 Lipotes vexillifer
TCCCTACACTTCTAGCACGTTGGCATGTAAGCTGCTTCATCAGTAATTGTACGAGAATTTATGGATTGCAACCTTTTGGAGAAAGAAAACACCAGAAACCAAAACCTCATAATTTATTCAGAACAGAAACAATGGAATTATTTGTCTAAAAGAGATGGATGTTTGTCTTAAATACTGACAATTAGGAGTGATGCAATTAAAAGGAAAGTAGCTTCCATTTGGAACAGATGATGACATACACCTTCCTGTTAATCCAAAGGAGAGAGATAGTACCTTGTGATGAAGAAAACAAAGTCTAAAGCATAAAAATGTTGACTGTTTTTCTGCAAAGAAAGAACAGACATTTTTTTCAAAGTTAAGATGAGGCAAAATAATGAAATTTCCTTCAGTGAAAGAAAGCCTTTCTAGCAGGCTAGCATATTCGTCCGATTATGAAATCCATGCTGTTATCTGTGCTGGCATTTGGCGCGCAGGCCCTGAGGCCTTTCCTTGGCTCAGATGAGAGCCTTGCTTGGCCACATATAGACCTTGCTCAGCAGTGTTTGAGGAAATCCCACCCTGGGACTCCACAAAGTTTCCACTAAGTAAGCCTAATAAAGCTGCATTTAGCATGCCTGAGAAAGCAATGGCCAGCAGCTCTCCAGAGCACAGCACAAGACCACGCTGTCTGCACCTGCACTAACTTTCAGTTCTTTTCTCTTAAATGTGGGTGGATTTTTCCCATTACCTCCAAACTGAAAAGATTTCTTCCCATTTGAGAAAGAAAAAAAATCAATTCTATCTCATCTACCGTAGTTCAGTGCTATTCTGCAAGCACTGATAAAATTTTCTCCAGAACAAATGGAACTGTTAACTCTTTCCATGTTACAAAAGTACAAGGAAACACCAGGTTTCCTTCCTGGAATTTTCCAAAGACTCCATTGCACGTAATTGTAAGTCGGCACATCATCTGTTCAGTCCATCAATCCCAGGTGAGTTAGTGTTAGGAGAACTCCAGTCAGTGGTGTTTGTTTAAAAAGCAAAGTAAAGCTCTAGATATAGTATCCAATCTCATGTAACTGTTAGTCACTAACACTAACATTGCCTAACAAGTCCTTATTGACCAACTAAAGAAAATTCCTATCATTTGTGGATACTGTAGAATTTTTATAATATTCCTGCCCAAGAGCAAGGTGGTCCAAAGTCATTCAGAGTATAGAGTGCACGTGCAAATGTGGTCGGCAAGAGGTCATGCTCATTTTTTATGTATGTTAGACATTAGGCAATGTTTCATGCTCAAAGAGAAGCAAATCACAAGAACACTTTCTTCTGTGTTCCTCACTACTCACACTTTATATCAATTGTCTAGGGAAGTACAAGGTTGAAGATTCATCATACTGTACCTGCAAGTTTCAGAGATAAGACGTATTCTGATGTTAAAAGACAGCCTTCCATATTATATACAACCTGGCTTCAGGAGGAAAACCAACCCAAGACCTTGAGAAGAACTTTGTAGAAATAGTGATATGATAAATAATGATTCTAGCCTGACTTCGACTTAGTATCCAAGTCAGATTTAAAATGACCTTGTAAATCAGTCCACAAATATTTACTCAGCAGTTACAGGCAAGTGTGTTGCCCATGGCACTGTCAGCTGGAAATCTGACACATCACAAAAGGCTCTTCTCTGTCATCATTACTTCGATCGGGTAGGGAATCAACTCATAAAAACAGGACACACATTGCCGAAACACCCAGGAATGCATGCTTATGTCCAGGAGACATAAAAATGGCTTTGGGATTTTATCCTGAAGAACCTTAGACTTCCCTGGCCATTACGTGGTCCAATGTGCCTCACAAATTGCAGAAGAGCCTTTCTCTAAACTTCTCAGTTCTAATTGCACACTGGGAGGCCAGAGGGCACAAGGTACAAACTTCTGAAGCTTCTGGGTACCAGGATCTGCACTCAACAGGGCCAGTCATGAACACGATAATGAAGTAAGCCTAGATGATCTTTGATGCTATCCGCACTTTGCTTCACTAGCATCCTTCTAGGCCTGTCCTAACTCTTCCTACTTTGTGTTCCATCCCTTTTCCTTAGAAAACTCTCTCCATGAAGGGCTAACAATCTATGCTAGTATGTCCATTTTAACTGTAACCTACGAGAAAGGCTTGGTAAGATTTCTGTGCCATTTCTGGAAATATAAAGTGATGAAAAAATAGGCATAGATGTGGAATAGAGAAACCTGGGTTCACATTTGGTTCCTGCACTCTGTATTTGAGTATGTTATTTATGTATGTTAGACATTAGGCATGACATTCCTGAACTGTTCGAGCCTCACTTTATTTTTCTACAAGATGGAAAATAATAATATTAATCTATCGCATTTAAGACAATTTATGTGGGCGTGTTTTTTAACCTTTTATTTTGAGATAATTCTATATTCACATGCCGATGTAAGATACAATATTGAGGGATTTCATGTACCCTTCACTCAATTTTCCCGCAGTGGTAATATCCTGTATAACCATAGGACAATATCACAGTGAGGAAATGGACACTTGTACAATCTATCAACTTCATTCAGAGTTGACCAATTTTTCATGCATTTATGTGTGTGTATTTAATTCTAACAGTTATTTCCATGTGTAGGTCTGTATGACTGCTACCATAGTCAATATAAAGAACAGTTCCAGTACAATGATGCTTCATGCTACCCTTTTACAGCAAGAGCTGTCTGCCTCCTGTCCCCGTCCCTTCCTGGCAATGACTAATCTGTTCTCCATTTACAGGTTTGCTGTTCCAAGAATGATATGTAAATGACCTCACAGTCTGTTTCCTTTTGAGATGACTTTTCTCACTTAGGGTAGTTCACCTGTGATCCATCCAACTTGTTGCGTGTATTAATAGCTCTTTTTTGTTGCTGAGTAGTATTTCATGGCATGGGTGTTCTAGAGTGTGTTTAACCATTCACTTGTGGAAGGACATTTGGAGATTGTTTCCAGTGTTGGGCTTTTATAAGTAAAGCTGCTATAAACATTCATGTACAGGTTTTTGTGTGAACGTTAGTTTTCATTTCCCTGGGAGAAGTGACCCAAAATGTAATTGTTGAGTCACATGTTAAGCACACATTTAGTTTTGAAAGAAACCACCATCCTTTTTCTCACAGTGACTGTGCCATTTTACATTCTCACCAGCAATGTATGACTGTTCCAGCTTCTTTGTATCTTCATCAGCATTTGGTGTTATACCTTTTTTATTTTATCCATTCAGATAAGAGTGTAATAGTTCACTGTGGTTTTAATTTGCATTTTCCTAATGGTTAATGACATTGTACAACTTATCATGTGTTCATCTGTATATCCTCTTGGGTTAAATGTCTGTTCATGTCTTTTGTCCATTTTCTAATTGGATTGTTTGGATTTTCTCCCATTGAGTTTTGAGAGGCCTTTGTTTTCTATATTAGTCCTTTGTCAAATATATGGTTTGAAATATTTTTACCCCACCTGTAGATTGTCTTTTCATCACCTTCACAGAGTCATTGGCAGAGAAAGTTTTAGTTTTGATGAGGTCCAGTTTACCAGTTTTCCTTTTATGGACTTTGCATGGGGGTACCAAGTCTGTGGACTTTTTGCCTCGACCTAGATCCTGAATATTTTCTCCTATGTTGTAAGAGTAATTTGTTCTAAAGAAAAAAGAGCTGTTCTGATATCAGTCATGATCTTCTCAACAGCTTCTTTGTCAATATTGTTTTATCCTTCTCAGAGGCTCTCTGAGGCCAAAGATAGTTTTTCCAGAAAACTCTGAAGCAGTTCCATTCTGGTCTAGGCTCTTAGAAAAGCCAGCAAAATGCAGCCTGAGTTTTAAAGCCAGAAACAAGATAATATGCTCTTAACTTCATTAACTGTAACAAATGGTGAGTGTCTGCTATGAGCTGATCAATTTTTGCCTCCAGGGAAACAAAGATGAACAAGACTAGGTCCCCTCTCTCTAGGAACTCAAAATCAAGCCAAAAGATGGCGCCAGAACAGCATGGAAACTGACCCATATGGCACTCACCATAAAGTGGCAGCTTCCTCCAATTCAGCAAGCACTCACTGAGTACCAACTGTGTACCAGACATTATAGCTGGCAATACAGAAATGAAGCATACTTAGGCCCTGCCCTGAGAAGCTTATTGTCAGTGGAAGAGAGCAAGACATGTGAGAAATATCCACAACATGAGAACATGAGGGTGCAGTGGGGAAAGCATTTAATTTGAAGTCAGAAGAATCAATGCTCTGACACTCGCTAGTTGTATAAACTTGGGCAAGTTACTTAATATCTGTGAGTCACAGGGTCATCCCTGACAAAATGAACATGTTAATACATAATTTGCAGTTTTGTTATGAGTAGTAAGCAAAAAACATATGTAGAGAATATTTCAGAGAGTAAACATAAATATAATTTGAAGTTCATGAGTGATAAAGTGGAACGAGTGACCAGTATATACGGACTGGGAGGAGAAGATATCAGAAAAAGCTCCAAAGACGAGAGCCTACTAGGTGGCCAGATGGAGGGGTGCATATGGGTGTTACAAAGGGAGCAACAGGGTAAGCACTATGACTAAAACCATATCAGTTCAGTTTTGCTCAAAAGAAGTGAGAGGAAATGGAGGGAGCTGGGGAGATAAAGCAGGAGATGCACCCAAGCCCCAATGGAACCGAGAGTGGTCCTTCCCCACCCCACAGGGGATGGACATTTTGGAAGGTGACTGATAGCAGTCAGACGACCAGGGATGCTAAACCTCCAGCTGTGCAGGGAACAATGAATAATCATCCTATCCAAAATGTCGGTGGTCTCCCTGTTGACAAACTGAGTGAGCTCATGAGGAGTGGTGTTTACAATAATTGTGATGATGGCGATAATTGCTGTAATGAGGATAACAGCAACCATGACAATAATAGCCCCTACTGAATGCTAGACACTCTGCCAAGTGCTAGAAATGCAGCGTCACCTTTAATCTTCCCCAAACCCTGATGAGATACTTATTGATACTATTCTAATTCTCATTCCACAGATGATGAAAACTAGAAGTCAAATAACTTGCCCCAGATCACAAACCTAGTGAGTGGTGAAGCCAAGAGTAGGGCCCAATTCCATCTGATTCCAGAACTTACTCTCTTGAGTACAGCTTTCTGTAGATTCTCAATCCTGGATGCCCAGAGGAAACAGTATTACGGATGCCTCTTTGTAACCCCAGATCAATTAAATTAGCCTTGGGATTGGATCCCAGGCATCAGTATTGTTTCAGAGCTTCCTAGTTGATTCAAATGGCAGCCAACTCTGAGTACCACTGCCCTGCTCCAAGCCCAGTCAGAGACCAGAGGCAATGAGTTTTAAGTAGAAATGAGAAGTTATCATGTTTGTGCTGTAGAGAGAGTGCACCCTAATTCTGGCTGGAATGAAGAGAATGAATTTGAGGAGACCATTTACTAAAGGTAGGAAGACCAGTGAGAGGGCACTTGCAGAAGCTCTACCAAGAGGTGCTAAGGGTATGGGTGAAGATCACAACAAAAACAAACAGCAGGTAATTATTAGGAGGGAAAGTCAGGATTTGGCGATCAATGGGATGTGTATGAGGCGGTAGGAAGAAAGAAGTGCAGGTGGTGTCCAGGTTTCTCACCCTGGGATGAGAACACATTGTCCGTAGGTTTACCATAAGTTTTCTTAGGGCTAATGGAGCCCTCAACAGCCAACACGCACACAAAGACCAGAGGAAGGACTTCAGTTGTTCAGGGATGGGGACACACTTGGTCAGGAGGGAAGATCAGAGGAAGGCTTGGGGGAAGATGAAGACTTTGGTGCCTGTGCAACCTCCAGGAGGAGGTGCCTGATGGATAGCTGAAAAAAAGCAATCTGAGCTTAAGTTAAAAGTCTAACCTGGGGTTTATCCCAGGAATGCAAGGATTCTTCAATATACACAAATCAATGTGATAAAATAAACCATATTAACAAACTGAAGGATAAAAGCCGTATGATAATCTCGATAGATGCAGAAAAAGCTTTCGACAAAATTCAACACCTGTTTATGATAAAAAACCCTCCAGAAAGTAGGCACAGAGGGAACTTACCTCAACATAATAAAGGCCATATATGACAAACCCACAGCCAACACTGTTCTCAATGGTGAAAAACTGAAACCATTTCTTCTAAGATCAGGAGCAAGACAAGGTTGTCCACTCTCACCACTATTATTCAACATAGTTTTGGAAGTTTTAGCCACAGCAATCAGAGAAGGAAGAGAAATAAAAGGAATCCAAATGGGAAAAGAAGAAGTAAAACTGTCACTGTTTGCAGATGACATGATACTATACATAGAGAATCCTAAAGATGCTACCAGAAAACTACTAGAGCTAATCAATGAATTTGGTAAAGTAGCAGGATACAAAATTAATGCACAGAAATCTCTTGCATTCCTATACACTAATGATGAAAAATCTGAAAGAGAAATTAAGGAAACACTTTGGTAAAGTAGCAGGATACAAAATTAATGCACAGAAATCTCTCTTGCATTCCTACACTAATGATGAAAAATCTGAAAGAGAAATTAAGGAAACACTCCCATTTATCACTGCAACAAAAAGAACAAAATACCTAGGGATAAAGCCTCCTAAGGAGACAAAAGACCTGTATGCAGACATCTGTAAGACACTAATGAAAGAAATTAAATACAATACAAACAGATGAAGAGGTATACCATGTTCTTGGATTAGAAGAATCAACATTGTGGAAATGACTCTACTACCCAAAGCAATCTACAGATTCAAAGCAATCCCTATCAAACTACCAATGGCATTTTTCACAGCACTACCACAAAAAATTTCACAATTTGTATGGAAACAGAAAAGACCCCAAATAGACAAAACAGTCTTAAGAAAGAAAAATGGAGCTGGAGGAATCAGGCTCCTGGACTTCAGACTATACTACAAAGCTACAGTAATCAAGACATTATGGTAATGGCACAAAAACAGAAATATAGATCAATGGAACAGAATAGAAAGCCCAGAGATAAACCCATGCACATATGGTCACCTTATCTTTGATAAAGGTGGCAGGAATATACAGTGGAGAAAGGACAGCCTCTTCAATAAGTGGTGCTGGGAAAATTGGACAGGTACATGTAAAAGTATGAGATTAGATCACTCCCTAACACCATACACAAAAATAAGCTCAAAATGGATTAAAGACCTAAATAAGGCCAGACACTATAAAACTCTTAGAGGAAAACATAGGTAGAACACTCCATGACATAAATCACAGCAAGATCCTTTTTGACCCACCTCCTAGAGAAATGGAAATAAAAATAAACAAATGGGACCTAATGAATCTTAAAAACTTTTACACAGCAAAGGAAACCATAAACAATATGAAAAGACAGCCCTCAAATGGGAGAAAATACTTGCAAACAAAGCAACTGACAAAGGATTAATCTCCAAAATATTCAAGCAGCTCATGCAGCTCAATATCAAAGAAACAAAGAAACCAATCCAAGAATGGGCAGAAGACCTAAAGAGACATTTCTCCAAAGAAGGTATACAGATTGCCAACAAACACATAAAAGGATGCTCATCATCACTAATCATTAGAAAAATGCAAATCAAAACTACAATGAGGTATCACCTCACACTGGTCAGAATGGCCATCATCAAAAAATCTACAAACAGTAAATGCTGGAGAGGGTGTAGAGAAAAGGGAACCCTCTTGCACTGTTGGTGGGAATGTAAATTGATACAGCCACTATAGAGAACAGTCTGAAGGTTCCTTCAAAAACTAAAAATAGAACTACAAAAAGAGTCATGTACCACAATGTTCATTGCAGCTCTATTTACAATAGCCAGGACACGGGAGCAACCTAAGTGTCCATTGACAGGTGAACGGATAAAGAAGCTGTGACACATATATACAATGGAATATTACTCAGCCATAAAAAGAAACGAAATTGAGTTATTTGTAGTGAGGTGGATGGACCTAGAGTCTGTCATAGAGAGTGAAGTAAGTCAGAAAGAGAAAAACAAATACCGTATGCTAACACATATATATGGAATCTAAAAAAAAAAATGATTCTGATGAACCTAGGGGCAGGACAGGAATAATGACGCAGACGTAGAGAATGGACTTGACACAGGGAGGGAGAAGTGTAAGCTGGGATGAAGTGAGAGAGTGGCATGGGCATATATACACACCAAATGTAAAATCGATAGCTAGTAAGAAGCAGCCACATAGCACAGGGAGATCAGCTCAGTGCTTTGTGACCACCTAGAGGGGTGGGTTAGGGAGGGTGGGAGGGAGACACAAGAGGGAGGAGATAAAGGGATATATGTATATGTGTGGCTGATGCACTTTGTTATAAAGCAGAAACTAACACACGATTGTAGAGCAAATATAGTCCAATAAAGATGTTAAAAACAAAAAAGTCTAACCTGAAAATAAACAGCCATTAACAAATAGTCACCCATCTTGGTAACACCAATCATGATGCTCCAGGATGCTCTCTGTTTGCAACAGCAGGCAGCTGGAAATTTCTTAACTTCCAACCCTGGCAACCTGTTCACTCAAGCTTCAGTCTGGATTTGTTATAAAAAAATTTTTTTTTAATTCAACCACAGTTGTCCTGTTACAAGTTCCCTTTAGAAGTATGAAGAGTAATCTAAATATATACTGTAATCCGTTAAAAAATGCCCACTTATAGATCGTGTGTTTCTGGACTTTTTTCAATAAACCACAGCCTGTAAAATCCCTTATATGAAGATAGCGCTCTTCAGATTGCAAAACCCTTTTCTATACATCATGTCATCTGATTCTTAGAGAAGCTCTTCCAAATGAGGAAACTCAAGCTCAAATTGTTGAGACAACCTGACCAAAATGTTGCCATTAGTAAGTGGAAGCTGTGGGACTCACGTTCACTCCTTCTGACCCCTAAGCCAGCGCTCTTTACCAGGTGGTAACTGGGCTTCAGCATCGCCCATCCTGTCAGGCTCCCAGAATCAAATTTTGTGGACTCTGATTGCTTCAATATTCTAAAAGGCTGATGGGAACTCTACTTAAATGGAAGGGTATTAAGGGAAAATGGATACTCCCAAGAATTTAGTTGAATGTTCAGTATTAGAGCGGGCTACTGGCTCAAGGCCCAGAGAAGAAAGCGTGGCTCTAAGAAATTCTTTCATCCCTCCATGATTTAATTCTGATCAATATTTTGTCTCATGTATATGAGAAACTACCTAAGGCAGTTTTTTTCACTGCCAAGCACATTTATTTTCATTCATTTGTTCTCTCCCTTTTGCTGAAGGTCAAGGTTAACCAAAGAATGTGATATCCATGCTCAGTCTGAAATTATGAAAGATCTCAGAGATTGGCCGCTGCAGTCTCTGAATTGAAAAGACCCCACTTGTTCTCCAGGAACTAAGAAAAGATGAGTCAATCGACACTGTATACAGCTTCGATTGTTTTTGTGGAGAACAATTTATTTTTGTCTCTTGTCTCAGGTAGCTGTCATCTGCCCCCGGGGGGGATTTGATGAATAGAGTATGTAAAAGTGTGGGCATCAGTGAATTAGCCAATGATTCAGACCTATTAGAAGATCGCATCTCATATTTCATGACTTGTTGAAAATCTGAAGTGTTAACAGTGTGGGCTTACCCAAAACAGCCTTGTAGCTCTTACCACAAATTACATGTTTATCAGTAATTTAAGCCTATATCTAATAATAAAACAAACATATTCAGAACTCAAAGTCTAGTTTCTCAAGAATTTAAGTTCCTTACAAACTTTATTACATTACAAATACAGCAAAGTTTAGAAATAATTTTAAGAGGTTTTTGACTAACGATCAGTCCCTATTACAAGCTATTTAATTACATCCTTTATTTTAACCTGCATTTATATATTTAACAGTTTTGATTACTGTACATAGCATAGTTTCATTCAAATCCTGTGGGCCATGCCCAATGTGAGGGAACCTGGGAAATGCATTCCCTAC
>NW_006777108.1:1122254-1186005 GCF_000442215.2 Lipotes vexillifer
CATGCATAGATTCTATTTTTTAAAGGGAAAAAAAGAAGACTGGGCACTAAGGAGACATGAGCAGTCTCTGCCACATCTGTGTTGCCTCTAATGAGTTAGGCCCATAGCTGATCCTCCCAAAATTATTTTTTCCCAACATCCCCTTGGGGTCCAAGACCTCTTTTGCAATTACTGTGGGAGCCTCAAGCACATATATACTCAGGACATGGTCCTGGCTTCAGTACGAGTTTCTTAGGTGATTACATCTTTCTGGTCAAATGATTATGTAGACATTCATACTATATGAATGTACTGCTAAGGGATATGATTCTGTCATGTATATCAGCTCTACATAATGGACTATGTTTATAGTGATTTTCTTTAGAGATATCTCTATAATAGGGTCTTGAATGCTGAGGATTTTCAAACTCGTCCCTCTGTGATCCTCTGTATTCAGAACATTGGTTTAGGGGAGCTAAGAAGAGGAAAATTAGAAAATCAATGTGAGGTCAAAATTCTTCACTTAAAAAACAAAAACTCTTCATTAATGTATTTTTTTTAATATTTATTTATTTGTTGTGCCAAGTCTTAGTTGTGGCAGGCGGGCTCCTTAGTTGTGGCATGCGTGTGGGATCTAGTTCCCTGGGCAGGGATTGAACCCGGGCCCCCTGCACTGGGAGCGCAGAGCCTTAAACACTGCGCCACCAGGGACATCCCAGCATTAAAGTATTTTTGATGAAGTCAATTTCCGCCTGCTTGACTCAGGATCCAGAAGGAAAATTTGCATAGACTATGGTTGAGTTAGGTTTTGTAGCCATATACGTTTAACAACAAATCAGATTTGAAACAAAACAATCAGCTCATTTTATTAAAGGTCTTCAATATTTTCTGAAAGATCACATTTCCACTACTACTACAGTTCATATAAACTACTGTTTAGCTTGAGGGATTCTTTTCCCCCGTAAATGTTGCTTGGCATTTGAAAAAGTTCTTTCTTTCTGATAGCTTAATAAATCTTTAGTCTTTCCTATATCAATAACCTGAGCTCAAATGTAGAATGAATGAGAAAGGCAAGAAGGAATAATGTGAGGGTAAAGGATAATAGGACAACCAAGTTTCCTCTCCTTTATCACAAATGAGTCTTTATTTTCAAAATACAAGTCATTTTGCACTATTTTCCATTATCCCTACAAATTCCTGAAACTGTCCACCATGTGAAAAGTTATTATTTCAAACCAAAGCCTCCTGTCATCATAGAATTAGGTATTTTATATTAGATTATTCTCAGAGGTTTTGCTACTATTTTAGATTTTTAATGTCATAATAATTTAGATTTGCAACTTGTTCTGTAAAAAAAAGAGAGAGACATTTGTACATCAAGCTAGAGATAGTCATTACTTTTTATGTCTTATTTTGTTTCCTTCCCAAGTGGTTGAGCATGAGTGTTCACATTTATGTTTTCTGTATCCCTTCACTGGTTTTCAGGAGTTTTTCATTTGTGTAGTGAGCACAGGAGGAAGACCAGTCAGTGCTAGGAAAAGGATGGATTCAGCTTTTGCCCTGGGTGGGTGTCAAGGGGTCTAGAAATTGTTCATGGCATTGTCTGTAAGAGCAATGCTTCCATTTTCTGAGGAGAGGCTCCAAACGTTTTCATTGCTATCTGTGACCCAAAACAGGTTGAAAACTGTGGTCTCTATTCCTTGTCTCAATTCTTGAGGGCGTCGCTGCACCTCTTAGGAAGTGGTGCCTTTGTTCCACGTCTCCTTTCTCCACCTGTGGGGAGTGTGGTGAAGGCTGGAAGAAAGACTAAGACACGAGTGTTGGCTGTGGGATGGACAGTCGTGTAGAGGTCCCACCTCAGGGGCACCTGCCATTCTGCTCAGACTGGGCCCCTTCATCACATTTCTCCACTCAGTGCTGCAGGTTCTCCATTTGTAAACAGTGTATATGTGGGGCAGGAAAACTCCATATAGCCTTTTTACCATCAAGATGTATATTTTCGATAGCAGTTTACATACAGGAAATATATACATTTCTTAGACTCTCAGCTTCGCGGGGCAGAAGCCATCTTTTCTCCTTTTGAGACCACATTCCTGCCGTGTGCCTTACACGTAGTAAGTTCCCATAGAGGTTTATTGAATTTGAATTAAGTAAAACAGATAGGTTTTATACTGTGTGTTTATCAGGTCACTTGGGATTTATATAAAATCCTGTTTCTTTGACTTATTAAACAGGTGACATTTCCCTTGGGCTTCAAGTACTGTACAAAGTAACAAATTCAATCAAGTCTGGCAGCAAAATTCCCCATGAACAAAAAAGTACTTTCATACCTACTAACAGTCTTTTCGCCTAACACAGGAATTAGCCCTATACAGGCTAGATCTTCCTCCCTTCATTTCTTCTATAAATCTAGACATGTGGACATGTCCAGAAAAAAGAATAACCCACAGAAAATGGCCAACCCTTGATCTGTTGAGATTTGAATCAAGAGATATTATTTTATGACTGGTTGTAGTTGATGTTTAACATGATATATCCACCTAAGTTTACATATTTAATTGGCTTTCATTCTTGTAGTTTCTTTTCTCCTAAGAGTGCAAAGACTTTAAATAAATAAACTTTAAATTAAATATCCTAATCCTGAGTAATTGACAAGGAGGACAGAAACAGCAAACAGAAGGAAATTAAAAGGGGAGGAAGTGTATGTAGCCCGAGTGCTTTATCTTCTCTCTAGGGCTTTTATTTATTCTATTTGATGTCACCGCAAGTACTTGCTGAGCACCTGTGGAGGGGTCTGCACCGGGCATAAGAAGCACAGTGATGGATAAGGCAACGATCATGCCCCCAACCAATGAGGGACACAAAGAACTAAAAATGTCGAACTCGTAGAAACAGAGTCAAGTGGTGGTTGCCAGGGGCTGAGGGGTGCGGGACATGGGGAGATGTTGGTCAAAGTTGCAAACTTCCTAGTATAAGATGAATAAGTTCTGGGGAACAAATGTACAGCATGGTGACTATAGTTAGCCATACTGTATTATATACGTGAAAGTTGCCATGGCAGTGGAGCTTTAATGTTCTCACCATAACAACAACAACAAAATGGTAATTATGTGAGGTGAGAGATGTGTTAACTAACCTTATTGTGGTAAACACTTCGAAATATATACAGGTATAAAATCATCATATTGTATACCTTAAACTTACATTTGTTACATGTTGATTATATCTCAGTAAAGCTGGGGGAAGAAAGAATAGGATTTATCCAACTCACCTGCAAACTCAGCACGTTGATTCTGTTCTGAATAACTTGTATTTACCACCAGCTAACCCCATCCCACTTGCCAAACGTACACACACCTTGGAATTCATGTACTCATAACCTGGCCTTCTAAATATTTCAAATGTTAAGCTTTAATTTCATAACTAACTGCTGATGAGAACCACCCTCACTCCCCTGCCCACCCAGTGACCCCACTCCCACCATCTTCCTCCTGGAAACCATCTAGGAAGCCGTCTCCATTTCTCAGGACAGCCAAGAAAGCTTTCTGCCTTCAATAGCCAAGAGATGTTTTGGAAGTTTAATGGGTTAAACTGAGGAAGAAGAAATTAAAACTTTATTTTAAAATGCATATACAGTTTTTAATTTCTACTTAAAATTAAAGCAAACATTTACACTGCAATAAAAAGGAAACCTAAATGTGCAGCAATGGGGGAATAGTTAAATAAATATTGATACCTGTATATATCAAAATACTAGGTAGCAATTAAAATTATTTAGAAAAATATTTAATGATGTGGGAAAATATATAATCATGAGAAATTAAGTGAAAGGAGCAAACCACAAAACAGGCTATACAGTATAATCCCATTACTTTTTAAAGTATGTATATAAACAGAAAAAAATTGAAATATAAACATCAAAATATTATGTGATGGGATTGTGAGGAGTTATTTCCTTTATACCTTTCTGTATTTTCCAAATTTTTAAGCACAAATATACGTTGCTTTTAAAATTATAAAGGTCAAAATTGTTTAGAAAACAGGGAAAAGTTTTTCTGCAGCCTACCCAAATAATCTGAAAAATTATTGCTTTAGAATCTCACATTTGACTCAGAAAAAAATGGAGTTGCTGTAGGTCAAGGTAGAGGGAGTTGAATTAGAAAATAATTTTCCCTCTTTCTTTCTTCAAGCAAGATCATTATCCTGCAGGGAATTCTCTACCCCAGAGTGTCCCCTTTCCTTGTCCCGTGCTTATCTACAAGAAAGAGAACCCCCCTCTCCCCACAAAGAATTTAGTGACGTCTTTGGCCCATCCATTCCCCCAAGGACCCAATTTCCAACTACGCCTCCTTAACCTCGGACCCCACATGAACAGCTTCTTTTAGTTCTGAGACAAAGACATATATCTTCAGGAAAAAAATAAATTAAGGAAATACAGAAGCCTCTAGTGAGTTACACGTGCCCCTTAGAGTTAAACAGGAAGGTGACAATTGCTATTGTCAACTGAAAAGGTGAAAACCTCCCATATACCTTGGACTGCTTTAATTCCACCTTCCTACTTTACTGAGAGCTACCTTGTCCTCTTAACTTTCAGTGCCTTTCTGTAAACTGAAATAGCTGCCTGAAGACTCAACCCATGGGTGACAGAATATGCATGTGTCTGTTTTCCACTGGTCCTAATCTAGTGAATGACTGTTCTAGGTGATAGAATTCAGCAGTCCCAAAGCAAAATTTGAGAAAAGACTATGTCGTTTGTTTATCAAAAAATAATTCCAGTAGAAAGGGCCTGCCTTTCCAGTAGGACCTCTTAGATTATATGCATGCTTATGCCCTAACATCAGGTACAGAAATATTTATTTGGGAGTTAATTTTCCTTATTGTATTATTTCCGGATGATTTTCTTCACCTACCTCCTACTCTTTCTTTCCTCCTCCTAGGCATTTAGCCAGTGATCAACTTCTGCAACCTTCCTAAAATCTATCTGTTAAGGATGGGTATTTCCCCTGAAGTATTAGTTTTCATATCATCTGCTCTGGGCACCAGAGCATCTTCATTAGAACAAGAAAATCTCCAGGTCTAATGGTAGAATTCTAGATTCTGTGAAAGTTGAGGTGGAAGGGAATATGTTTCGAGTAAGAGGTCCTCTTATACTCCCTCAAAGCGTTCCTCTCTGGAAACTCCTGAATCTGCCAGCAAGTCAAGCCTCTGCCCCAGACTTGGAATCAGAAATGCCTTCAGCTCTTTTTCAAGGAGTAGGAATGAGTTTGAGTTGAGTCACCTCCTATCTTGTCAGTCCAGCTTGTCACCAGTCATAGTCATCTGTAAGACCAAAAGTGTGTACTTAATTCCATCTCCCTAAGGATGCACCCACGTCCAAGAAAACTCCAACATTATATATCTCTCTGAGAAGTATAATTTTCCCACAACTTTGACTTAATCACAATGTAAATATCTTTGGCCAAAGAAGTTGGGCCACTTGGATTAATTCTGGTACTGCCACATTCTTTGTTGGGTAAACTGTCCTGTCACAGACCTTGCAGGGCACCAGCGTAAGATCAACCAAACAGTAGGAAGCCCAGTAACCCTATTAAGGAAAAAGATCAGATTTGTATTTTTTCACTTATTTTTCTATTCATTTAACTTATCTTTATTGAGAGCCTGCTATGTGTTGGAAATTGTTCTAGGTGATAGGAATTCAGCAGTACATACAGGGCAGGTGCTGGTGAGAAAAATATCCCTGCTGTAATGGAATCCCCATCTAATGAGGGGAAACAGGTGACAACAAAATAAGCAAAATATGTATATATTACTTGGTGACAGTTGCTATTGTCAACTGAACAGAAATTGTTCAACCTAAAAGTTGAGAATTATGTTTTATTCGAGGACCTCATTGCTTACTGAGGACTATAGCCCAGGATAGCAGCCTCTCAGATAGCTCTGAGGGATTGTTCCAAAGAGGTAAGGGAGGAACCAGGATATATAAGGGGTTTTGCTGAAAACAAACAAACAAACAAAAAAAAACCCCAAAACCAAAAAACTGCAGCCAAATATCAAAAGATTACTGCTAATCACAAAAAACAAACATATCAAGTTAATGATTTTAGTGCTTTTCTATGTATGGGAAGATGCAAGAGTCTGGGCTTAGTGGAATCATTCTTTACTATGCATCTTAACCATCTAGGGGCCAATATCCTGTTTTTCTCCATCCTGGATTCCCCTAAGGATGCTCCGTCAGGGGCAGCTGCAGTGACCGATGGCTTTATGGCCACAACATTCTTTGTTTACTGAAGTAGTGGGTGACATTTTTGTCCACATTATGGACAGAAAAGTGAAGCAGGGAAGGAAGATAAAAAGATTCATGTCTTGAAGGCAGGAGGGGTATTGCATTTTAAATACAGTGGCCAGGGAAAGGTCACACTGAGAAGGTGACTTCTGAGCAAAGCCCTGAAGCT
This sequence comes from Lipotes vexillifer, assembly GCF_000442215.2. Classification (NCBI taxonomy): domain Eukaryota; kingdom Metazoa; phylum Chordata; class Mammalia; order Artiodactyla; family Lipotidae; genus Lipotes; species Lipotes vexillifer. The sequence continues at coordinate 1,128,686 of NW_006777108.1, forward strand.
GAGAGGAAGAGGGCCGCATAGGTACCTGGGCAGAGAGCTTTCCATGAAGCAAGGGCAGAAGTGCCAGAGCCCAGAGGCCAGGAGTATTCCTATTGTGTCTGAAAACAACAAGGAGGTCAGGGTGGCTCCAACAGAGAACAGGGGAGTGAAGTAGAAAAGGGACTGGGTGAGGTCAGGGGGCGGGGCCACACTGACCACCTCGGGATTCACGTCTTGCTCTGAGAGACGTGGGAAGCTGCTGAACCAGTCAGACAGACTTATTTTTACAGTGTCACTCTGGTGGTTGGGTCGAGTATAGACTACAGGAAGGCAAGGGCAAAAGCACAGAGATCAGAGAGAAGACTTTTGCAAAAATCCAGACCAAAGATGCAGATGAATTGGGCCAGGATGGTAGCAGTGGAAGCGGTAGAAATTTTAAAACTGCTCAGTTAAACATACCATTTATTTTTAATCATACCATAACTACACAGAGAAGAAAACAAGTGTTTGTTCCCCGCCCCCATGCCCAACTCGAAGAGAATTTGAAGAGGCTTTTATGCTGATTACATTGATAGTTGCATAATCAGTAAAGCAATAGTCAAAGGGTTAACTCCTAGAAGGTCAGTCAGTAAATTTAAATATAATTTCCCATAGCACACACATTAAGAGGAACTATAATTTCCCATATCCAGTAAGTATCATAGACTCAAGGTTAAGGGCTGTGTAACAATAGGCCATTGTAGTTAAAGTAGAGTCTCTCAGGTATTTCTTGCAAATAAACTAGTCAGCATTCATTTATGACAAGATAGAGAAAAGATATAAATCCGACAAGAAAGAATCTTCACTCCAACTTGTCCTGTGTTTCTGTTCTGAGTGTCTTTAAGGTAGTCAGTTCATAAACAGACTCCAGACTTCTCCCCTAACTTTAAAGGAGATGGAAAAGGTAGCTCTTCAAGAATATAGAACACTTGGGTCTAGACTCTCTGTTCTTTCAAGGTTCTTTCTTCCACTGCTGATTGAGACGTGTGGGCTCTATCACCAATTCTAACACTATCCAAGGCTGAATCAAAGAATCGGGGCTCATGCTTTTTAGTTCTATGCCTGTGTCATGTCTGGCCATGAGAAACTCTCCCTGATAGGGATGATGATCGATTTGGATTGGATTTTCTCTTTGGGAACTTGACCTAGAAAACTGGATTTTCTCTTTGGGAACTTGACCTAGAGAGAATCAGAAAGACCAGATCAATTGGCAACTGCATAAGTAGAGAAAAGGACAGAGCAGCAGAGCTCTATTAGTGGGAGGGGACAGAAGTGCAGACAACTGAGGTGAATCATGACCAGCCCCCAGGAATCGTCTCCCTGAAGCTGCGGTATTTCAGTCCCTGTTTGCAGATTCCTCTCCCTTCTATTGCCTTAGCAATCCTTGCTTGAGGTTCCCTGAATGAGCTGGCTCCTTGCAACTAAAAGTGCTTCCATGGAGGCTAAGAAAAACAAAGAGTACTGAGACTTATTTCTAATTTCTAATGCTAAGATACTTCAAGAACAAAAATGCTTTATTTTTAAAACTTACCTCACTAGCCAATGAGCTGTATGCTAGGAGAGATTTTTCTGGGACAGGTCTGGGCTTGCTATAAACATCAGTTGATATCCACGCAGTGTCTGTCCCAATGTCTGGCCAGAAACAGAAGTCCATGGCCACCATGGAACAGAAAAAAAAGCAACTCAGTCTTTCTTGTCCTCATAAGCACTGTAAGCAATTTAACTACACCTTATAAATTATCTTTTCCGTGAACCATGTGGCCTTCAGAGTAAAACTGTTGACTGATGGCCCATTCGTAAATGTGATATAAATAATATGGCTATGAGCTGCTATTTACCAGTACTTAGTATGTGTCAGGCCCTGTGCTAAGAGCTTTATGTACATTATTGTAATTAAACCTCACCACAAACCTAGGTCATTTTTATCTATTTTGACAGAGGAGAGCTCCAAAGTTTACAGAATTTGTGTGAGCTGCTAGAATCACACAGCTAGTGAGTAACGACCCGGCTTTGAATCCAGATATGTCTGGAGGCCACTGCCATATTCCCCAACCACATCCAAAATCCAGAGGAATGCTGAGGCTAGCTGTGTGGGAGGGCAGGGTCAAGGTTAGAGGACCGTGAATGAGCAGTTGTCTGAAGTGGTGACTTTCTATGGGTACAGAGCCAGTGAGGAGCTGGGACCCCACTTCTCCCTGCTGCCAGCCAGAATTTGTCTCAAGATGCCTGAGTGACCAGGCAGAGAGAGCAGGGCAAGAGAGTACCTACCTGGGAGGCCACACAGCCATGCCTTCTCTGAACTTCCCAATTTGTAAACAATTCCACACCTAAATACCTCTTGCCTCTCAGCTACATACATGCAAAAGCCCACATGGAAAAACGTAAAATATGGCTAAAGGTCTTTATTTCTCAGGGAAATCATCTTGCGTGATTACACTTTTATGAAAAGAGCAAGAATGACACCGAAAGCTTCTTGACTTGACTGGCTAATTAGTAGCCCAGAGTCTTAGTTCTCAGGTAACATTACAAGATACGAAATTATTCATAGATAACGTGGCCAGGTTCAAGGCTGAGTGCAAGCCCCAAATGACTTGACTACGGACATGGGGTGATTTGCTGTCTGAGAAAATGCATTCTATGTTTGCTCAGAAGAGTGTTTGAGGATGCAAACGTTTACTAAGTAATACAATTCGCAGCATCACCAACTGCTCTATCTCCTGCCAGCCTCCCACCGACACCCTCACAAAGGGAAAAGGGCAGGCTCTTCATGCCCGGAGCAAACTGGAGCCTGAAGGAACAAAACAAAAAGTAAATAACCTGCAGCTGATGCAGCTCCACAAATAGAAATGAAGCACTGGAGGTGCCTTGACTGAAAAAAGCCCAGTGTTTGTGTCCCAACACAGAAAGCCCACAGGCTGCAGAAACTCCGTCAGAGCCTCAGGACTATCCCCTGCCCACGTGCCTTTCCTCCCGCCTCAGTCCCTTCCTGGTGAGCATCACAGTTAGCAAATGAGAACCCGAACTTTTCATAGAGAAGGCTGTCCATTCCTTTGGATTTAAACAGTCTTCCTGAATATTTTCTCATTACAGCAGCCATTTCCATAGCTTCCGTTCCATTTCCACCCCAACTAGAATTGACTACAATTCAATTCTGACACTACCCAGAGTTAGTGTTGGATTTCACAAGTTTCAGGACAGAGTCCTCCACGAGACTGCCCTTACTTCAGATGGCAGCCACAAGTTCCAGGAGTCCTCTGGCCACCCCCAATTTTGACCAACTTGGCCATATATTTGAGGGTTCCCATTGGCACCCCTCAGCCTTGACAATTTGCTAGAACAACTCTCAGAACTCAGGGAAGCACTGTACTTGGAATTCGTTTGGTAATAAAGGATACACATAGGCCAAGTTCTGGAAGGGTCCTGGAGGCAGAGCTTCCATGCCCTCTTCCCATAAGCTCAGGACATGTCACCCCTCCCAGCACACCAGGAAGTTCCACCAAGTCTTGGTGTCCAGAGTTTTTACTGACAATTTCATTAGTTTTCGTTATGTTGATATGATCGATTATACCCCATTGGCCATGTGATTGAACATCTCCACCCCTCTTGCCTTCCCTGGAGGTCGAGCTAGCCCAAAGTTCACACTCTTAAATCATCTGGTTGGTCTTTCTGGTGACCAGCCTCCATCCTGAAGCCATCCAGGGGCCCACTGGGAGTCACCTTGTTAGCATAACAAAGACTCTCCTAGCACTGAAGAAATACCAAGGGATTTTGAAGCTTTGTGCCAGGAACCAGAGACAAAGAGCAGATTAATTCTTATTTTACCACAGCCTCCATTATTATCTATATGACTCCTGAATTTACATTATCTTTGATCCACAGCCATGAATATCCTGCTCCCTATTTGACACCTCTGTTTGGCTGTCTCACAGGCTCTTCAAATTCAGCATGGACCAAGGTAAGCTAATCTTCCTCTAGCACAGTGTATCAATCAGGGTTCAGTCAGAGAAACAGAACCGCTAGATGTGACAGATGATAAGATTTTCATGACAGAGACGCCAACTGATGCAGTGAGGGAACTGGTTAAAGCATCTGTGGAAGGCTATTGTTTTTGTCCCTGATGTGCAGCCTCAGGTCAGCAGGGAAGGAAAGGTGGGTGCGAAGGAGGGGAGAGCCAGGAAGTCTGAAACACGTGAAGGTGAGCTGGAACCCACAAGGATTGGATGGATGAACACTGGTCTCTCACTGCTTCCAAGCTTCCACCTTGCGGGACGCAGGGGCCCTGCAATAGAAGCTGGCTCCCTTCATTACAGAGCTACACATATCCCACCCAGGAGTCAGACAAGCTAAAGGAAGATCCAGACCTGGCAGCTGCCTCCATGCTAGACAAGCTGTACCTGTAGAAAAGCGACAAGGTGCGTGAGCTGAGACAGGGCTGCCCCTCAATGCCAGTCTTCCGGCATAAAAAGAATGTGGCTGCTGCGTCACTTCCGCTTTCCAACTCTCCTGCCAAATGGCTCGTGCTACTCTGCTGATTTGGGACTATTCAGGGAAAGGAGTCCGCAAAATACAGTTGCAGCTGAGCTAAATTGATACAATACAAACTGACAGCACACAAACCCAAGGAAAACTATTCTCCCTGGCATTCTCCCACATCTCATTAAATGGCCCCACCCTCTACCTAGACCTTTAAGTCATAAATACTGGGGAGTCATCCTTAAATCCTCCCACTTCCACATAATCTATCTCCAGTCAGTCACAGGTCCTTTCGAGGATACGACTGATGGTTGACCCCCTTGCTACCCACCCACCACCATGCAGGGTCAAGTCACTATCACTTAGGGTTTAATTTCTGTAATCGCCTCCTAGCTGGATTCTCCATACCAAATGCAAAAAAGATAAAGTCAAAAATCATTCCCAAAGCACATAAGGCCCTTCACAGTCTGGCCGTTGCTGCCTCCCCTCCTACTTTCCTGCCACACTGGACAGCTTTCAATCCTCATGCTCCACGCTTTCTCTGCCCCAGGACCTTGGCACATGCTCTTCCCTTTGAGGGATCACTCTTCTCCTCACTCCTGGCCTGGCTAATAACTCCAACTCCTCTCTGGCAGTGAGATGAAATTATAGAGCATTTGCCAGCGAAAAGATCCAAATCTTCCCTTCTTCTTTTTCAAGGAAGAATACGCTCACCCATGTACAACTCTAAGGGACAGGGCAAGGGGAGGACTGGCTCAATCCTTGGCCCTTCCTTTCTTGTGGCAACTAGGGTAATGGGTCAGTTGACAATGGGGAAAAAAGCCAAAGACAATAAATTGCTCTACTTTAAAAGTCCTAAACTGGAGGCGATAGAGAGGAGGACTCAGGAAAACAAAGTCTGAGAAATAATTTGGGGCATACTTTACATGTAGGAGGTAGAGGGAGAAAAGACCAGAAAAGATATTTTTAAGGAATGTTGCTTTCTGAGGGTAATACAACATAGTGGTTAAGAGTCAGAATATTTGGGTCTAAATCCAATTTCCATTATTTACTAGCTGTGTGACCTTGGTCAGTTACTTAATCTCCCTGTGGTTCAGTGTCCTTATTTATAAAACAGGAGCATTAATAGTTTCTACCCCTTAAGGGTGCTATGCTTCACACAGAGTATGTGCTTAGTAAAATTTGTACCACGTTCTATAGGAAATCCCTCTTTGATATATTGTCGAGAAACTGCGCTAAGATTTTAATAAATTTTCAATGATTTTTGCAAGCCAGACTGATACGTCTGCAAATGTGACACCCTGACAATACAGAGTTATGACGTGAGACTTCCAATTGCAACTCAAAGATGACCTAGGTCAGCTCCCCCATTACAGAATCTTACCTCCTCCCCCAGTGAGTTGGAAACACTCATCTCATGTGACATGTCTTTGATGTCCAATCCCCACTAGAATATAAACTCCACAAGGGCAGGAACCATGTATCTCTTATTCATCACTGTATCCCCAGTGGATAGCAGAATGCCTAGAACTTTCTAGGTGCTCAAAATATGTTTATTGAAAGGATGAATGACTGAATACATGAACAAATCAGTCAATAGCCAAAGGCAGGACAGGACATATGAAGCACCGGTAGGCTGTATCTCCCAAGAAACAAAAATTGAATCTTGTGTCTAAAGGACAGAACACCGTGAGCACTGGATCTGGAGTGAGAAAATAGTGGTTTGTATCCCAGTTTTGCCAGTTTCGTGGGCAAGCCATTCACTTAAATTCTCTGAGCCTATTCCTTCTTTGGTAACTCACTGAAGTAGAGATAATCATCCTGAGCTTATGGAGTGGTTAAGAGGATTAAATAACATGTGAAAGCCCCCAGCTCTGCACAGTTTTTTATAATTAAACTATAGTTTGTTTACAATATTGTGTTAGTTTCAGGTGTACACCTTCAGATTCTTTTCCATTACAGGTTATTTACAAGATATTGAATATAGTTCCATGTGCTATACAATAGATCCTTGTTGTTTACCTATTTTATATGGAGTGGTAGGTATCTATTAATTCCATACTCCTAATTTATTCCTCCCCCTCCCCTTTCCACTTTGGTAACCATAAGTTTTTTTTCCTATGTCTGTGAGTCTATTTCTGTTTTGTAAATAAGTTGATTTGTATTTTTTTTTAGATTCCACGTTTGAGTGATATCATATATCTGTCTTTCTCTGCCTGACCTACTTCACATAGTGTGATAATCTCTAGGTCCATTCTTGTTGCTGCAAATGGCATTACTGCATTCTTTATGGCTGAGTAATATTCCATTGCATATACGTACTGCACCTTCTTTATCCATTCATCTGTCTATGGACATTCAGGTTGCTTCCATGTCTTGACTGTTGTAAATAGTGCTGCTATGAACATTGGGGTGCATGTATCTTTTTGAATCAGAGTCTTCATTTTTTCCAATTATATGCCCAGAAATGGGATTGCTGGATCATGGGGTAACTCTACTTTTAGTTTTTTAAGGAACCTCCCTACTCTTCTCCGTAGTGGCTGCACTAATTTACCTTTCCACCAACAGCATCTATAGTTTGTAGACTTTTTGATGATGGCCATTCTGACTGGTGTGAGGTGATAACTCATTGTAGTTTTGATTTGCATTTCTCTAATAATTAGCAATGTGGAGCATGTTTTCCTGTGCCTGTTGTCCATCTCTATGTCTTCTTTGTCTGTTTAGGTCTTCTGCCCATTTTTTGATTGGGCTGTTTGTTTTTTTTGATATGGAGTTGCATGAGCTGTCTGTATATTTTGGATATTAAGCCCTCGTCAGTCACATCATTGTCTGCCATGTCTATCAGTTGACTCTAGCAGGGGATCTGACACATGTCATGCCACCTCTTGGTATGGTATTGAAGGTAGTTCAGGAGCTAGGCTTCAGGGGACCTAAGAAGCCCGTCAGTGATGCCACATTCCCAGTCGGTGGCTATTTCCTTGACCCTTCAAGAATTGGCCAACTTTTGGTATTTTGGCAAGTATCAAAACATGTAAGATTTAGTAATGAGTGAAAAACCTTTAGCCTTGCAGATTATCTTTAGATATTTTCTTTCTATGTCATTATTATTATACTATTGAGGTATAGAAAAGTATCAGGACAATTATATTGAGCTAAAGACCAAATCCAAAGAAGAATAACAAAAAAGGTATAAGTGAAAGTGAAATACAAAAATATTTTAGTTTAAAAAAGATTTTATGATTTATGACATTAACTGTGTGAAGATACTAATTGAAGATGAGCCCTTTGATAAATTAAAGGCATATAACCTAATAAATGGGATATTGCTGAGTGTCTCTAATTTACAAGGCTCTATTCACTTTACTGAATTGAGGGACATTATCATTTACTGGCAGGCACTATAGTCAGTACAAAAACCAGAAATGATGAATTTGATATGATTGTAGCTGACAATCTGAGTGTAACATAGTCTTAGTTAATCATATCACAGGACTTTAACCCTTTGGCTGTTGTCCTGGAAATTTAATGAAGTTATTTTATTCTAGTGACTCCTGCATATACTGTTTTGTTTTTTTTTTAATCAAGAAAGGCCATATTTTTCTCTTTTCTCTAGTCATTCTACCTAGGTTTCCTCTTCTCATCAATATTTCCCCAGAATGTGAACCTTATACTTAATAAAATTGCTGAACATGGATTCAGAACCACCATAACTTGTTTTTCCCTAATATTGCCCCCAAAGCAACCAAAATTACCAGCCGTGAAGCATTAATCACAGCTAAATTCATGTTTTGGATGTAACTGCACAATCTTTCAAAATAAAGTCTCTAGCAGCCATTGATGTGGAATCTTGATTGACAGGCTAGGAGATACCCTTTGGAAAATTGTAAATATTTATTCAATTGACTGGGAAACTACAATCTGGCTCATCTTTGTCAGTGTTGTTAATTCACGTTCAGGTTTACATAGTCCCTTGCGTGGGCTTTCAGATTCCTTGGGAAAGTGGTAAGAGCTGCTTAGCAAGCATTTGCTGGGGCAGTCCCCTTCCTATGCTCCCATTCCTGCTCTTGGGCAGTTCCCCTCAGCCCTGCAATCTGCCCTACTCTAGGGAAGGCTCCCAAAAAAGGAAATCACTCTCCTGAGCCTCTCCTTCAGAAGTTTCAGGGTAGTGCAGGGCTATGAGGCTAGAACAAAGGACATGTGCTCTGCACTTTTCCAGCATGAGATGCTGAAGAAGGAAGAGGAGACCTTGGGCTCCTCTCAGGGTGCACGTGGGCTTCATGCAGCGTTCTCTCTGGATCCAGCTCTGGGGACCCAGGGCTGCTGCTCCAAGGCAGAGGCAGTGCTAATGATAGAAATTACTATCTGGGAGCCCTGTCTATGTGCCAGACACTTTGCTAGGCAATTCGCATACTCTGTCACATGTAATACTGCCAACAACCCTATGAGGGAGGTGCTATTATTATGCCCACTTTACGGGTACATAAACTCTGTCAGAGTCTAAGTAATGTGCCCAAGACATCAGAGGGTCTCTTAGTCACCAAGTTCTCTGCTTTTAGTTACTATACCATATCAAGGTCGCATTTAATACTAAATATAAAAGTAAAAATAAATCCCCACCTGCTAAGGCATTCATTGCTTCAGCATGTTTTTTTTTTTTTTTTTTTTTTTTTTGGCCATGGCTCACGGGCCCAGCAGCTCTGCGGCATGTGGGATCTTCCCGGACCGGGGCACGAACCCATGTCCCCTGCATCAGCAGGTGGACTCTCAACCACTGCGCCACCTGGGAAGCCCTTCAGCATGTTTTAAGCATGTGCACTGTGCCTCTTTATAAGGCCAGCCCCTCCTCTCCCCTGCAAACAGGATCCCATCTCCAGGATGCACTCCAGCAAATCTCTCCTCTCTGCATCATCAACTTTCCCTCTCTACTAGATCATTCCAATCATCATGCAAATATGCTATTATTTCTTCCATCTTAAAGCAATAATCTTCTGGCTCCACATCTCCTCCACCTGCCAGGCCATTTCTCTGTTGCCCTTTAGAGCAAATCTCACCAAATGATTCATGTGTTCTCACTGGCATTCAGTAATCCAAGTGGCTTTGTATTCCTTCTACATTCTCTACCAGAATCTGATGTTTACGACTATGGAGACACCTTCAATAACATTTACCTCTAGCCATTTCTTTGAGCAGATTGAGTTTTAGATTGTAGTTTGCATTTCAACTGTGGCTGGTTCTTTTTTGGCATTAAGTTGAAATTTCGCAGTAAAAAGACACGGAAATCAATCTTGGAAGGGACAGCAGAATCCTGTGTACTCCTTGGTCACCCTCCGCCATTTTGCCAACATTGCATGACTCCAGAGTTGGGACGGATCTATGGAAGTCCATTGGCACAACTGAGAGAAAGCACTGGAAGAAGCTCCCTCCCAGGGATGTCTGACAGACGTTCTGTTTTTACAGATAGAGCATATTTGATGCAATATTTTGCCATAAAATTTATGTATAAATCATTTTCTGTAAATAAAATTATGTCTTAGGCATAGTTGGGGAGTTTGCTATGTAAAAAGATGAAACATAGATGCTAACTATTATACATAGAATGGATAAACAACAAGGTCCTACTGTATAGTACAGGGAATATATTCAATATCCTGTGATAAATGGTCATGGAAAAGAATAGGAAAAAAATATATAAACATGTATATGTATAACTGAATCACTTTGCTGTACAGTAGAAATTTACAAAATGTAAATCAACTATACTTCAATAAAGTAAGTTTTTTTTAAAAAAAAGATGAAACAGAATGAACAAAAAGAACATAAAGATGCAAAAGAGCATTATGTGAGTTATGGTGGGTCCTTTGTAATCCAGAAAATGCTTTTCTAATGAAAGTATTTATCTTTCCTGCAGCTCTAAATGTTCATGTATCACGTGTACTTTACCAAGTTCACGGCACAGGAAGGACAGCATTATTTGTTACTCTGATTTTATAGATGTTCTCTTTGTATTACATGATTCAGTTGAAATTCTATAAGAGGTATATATTTGGGAGTCTTCTCTTTCTCTCTCTCAAATGAATTTTAAATGACTCTCATGGGATATAGTACTCAGAAAGTAACATCATATTGTAATTCTGATATGGCTATTTACATAAACAGTCACAGCTGTTTATACATTGTACTTAGAAAACAGGTTGGGGACTATGGAATGAGAACAAACTCTCTAAAAGAAACAGTATAAAGTTTTTACATAAATATAAACTGTGGGAAGAAAGAAAGGGAAAGAAAGAAAAAAAGAAAGAAAGAAAGAAGAGTGGGAATTAAATAAGGAAAAAAGGAGGGAGGGGGATAGGAAGAGGGAGAGAGGGAGTGAGGGAAAAGGAGGGGGAGGAGAGAGGAAAAGCAAGCTCTTTACTAGAAAACTATCTTGTTATTACTGAGTACAGAAATGCCTTATGTATAAAAGAAGCAAATCTGGGACCAAACCACTAAATAGTAAGTTTTTCAACAATTAACAAAGTATTAAATGCTATTCTTAGCTTTGCATATGAAGAAATGGTATTTGTCTGATTATATCTAGATTTTTTAAATCCTTGCAAAATACACTGATGAGATACATTTGCAAAACTCCTACAAATCAATAGGAAAAAGATAATCCAATTAAAGATGAGCAAAAAACTTCAACAGCCACTTCACAAAAGTAGACATGCCAGGAGCCAATAAACAGCGGAACTCAACATGGTTTCTTCTGATGGGACTGCAAATTAAAAGCACCATGAAATACCAAAACGCACTCACCAGGATGAAAAAGAATGAGAGCACCACTGTGCACCAACCAGAACTCTCATGTCGTGCTGGTGGGAGTGTAACTTGGTCCGACACTTTAGAAAATTGTTTGGCATCATCTACTGAAGCGGGGCATATGCATATTCTATGACCCAGCAATTCTACTCCTTTGTATGTACCCAACAGAATGCATATTTATAGGCACCAAAAGACATGTACAGGAATGTTTATAGAAGCACGATTCATAGTAGCCAAAAACTAGAGACAGCCCGTCAGCAGTAGAGCAGATAAGTAAATCACGACATGTTTAAGCATGGAATATTACACAGCATTAGAAACAAATGAATTACTGCTATGTTAAACAGCATGGATGAATCTGCATGAAATAAGAGGCTGAGAAATATAAGCAAGACGAAAAGAGTAAATACATATGAATCCCTTTATATAAAGTTCAAAAACAGAGCAAACCAATCTATAGTAAGAAAAGTCAGGATGGTGGTTACCTTTGAGGAGGATAGTGTAAATGAGTGTGAAAGGGTGTAAGGGGGCTCTCGGGGTGCTGGTGGTGATCCCTTTTTTGATCTGGCTGCTGGTTACATGGGTCTGCTCATGTTGTGAAAGTGCATCAAGCTGTGTTCTTATGACTCGAGCAATTTTCTGTATGTATATTGCAATTAAAAAGTTGATGGCAATGTGGAGACAGACAACAACATGGTGTAACATACCTTCCATACTGCGACATAGACGGTGGCCATCATTGCCCATCTCCTGGCCTTTCCCTAATACTGCTCCCCAAGGGAGAACTACACTCCCTGCCCCCTTTAAATGACCTGTTGGGCCATGCTCAGAACCCTGACTGCTCTTACAGCATGTCATTTAAGAAAGAAGATCCCACTGGACCACCTCTTTTTAAATCCCACCCCGACCACTTTGGGCTTGTGTGACCTCAGACAAGGGATTTAAACTAAGGCCTCAGTTTTCTCATCTGGAAAGCAGGATGAATACTGCACAGGTTTGTTTTGAGAATCACAGGACTGAATTCTGGTCAGCACATATAGCAATGCCTGGCTTGTAGTGAGCCCTCAATAAATGTATGTTGGTGTCATTATTGGAGCCATGGGCAGGGTCTAGATCACACAAGCTGTTCAGACCTTGGCAAGAGTCTGGGTTTATTCGTCATGTATGGCAAGAGCTGTGGGAATAAGCCCAGAGCGAGAGGCCTACACAAGGAAGAAAGCAAAGGTGAGGATTGTTAGCTATGCCTCCCCTGTACCTAGGACTCAGGAAATAGGGAGAAACTTGAATGCTTTGACAGGGAGAGCTTTGAATGACCTTCACTGATGCCATCTATTGGCACCAAACTCCTTGTCAAAGTCAAGAAAATTTACAGCTTTGATTCCATACTGGCAATTATCTGGCTTCCTTCAGAACACCTCCACCTCCATCCTCTTGTCTCAGATTTGACCATTATTTTTCTAGAGGTGTCCCCTAGTGAAAAAAGAAAAAAGCATCTTAAAAGGGGTGACCATGTGGAAAGCAGGAAACAGGCAACGAGAGGCACTGAATGCCAAGAGTTGAGAGAAAATCATGGAGAAGAAAAGTAGAAAGATGTTAAGACAATCTAAGACACTCACGCATGCAAATCTTGCCTTTCAAAGAAGGTACTGGCATAGTCCATAGTATATATCATAGTGCTGAGAACTCAAAACATGCTTAAATAAATACATGTGATCAAATTTCCACACAGATCTAATAATTCTCAAATATGGAAGCATAGATTTTTCCACTACTCCTAATGGGAAACACAGTGAATTTAGGACTAACCCAGCTTGGAAGAGTGTAAACCTATTTCAGGCTCAGATTAACAAAACGATATTGCCATTTTTTGCCATGAGTAAAATATCTTGTTTTTCAAATGGCTAGCAGTTCTATCTTCAGTACTTAATAACATGTGGAATTTTTGAAAATTGCAGATTTAAGTTACACTCTACATCTCGAACAAGTCTGGGCTGACCACTGAGTTAGATGATTTACACAATACCACATTTTATCACCATACTATCTTAGTGGTACTCACAAGAGGTCACTGTTAAATTTTCAGGAAATTTGTGAGCCAGTCCTCATGGTAACTTGAAGTCTGCCATCATGGGAGTATTGACAGGTTAGAAATTGGCAATACCACAGTATCAGCCTCCCCTCCATAGAACTGGTTCATTATGCAATTACCAATACACCACTGCATGGATTATTATCTTCATCCTATAAATAAGGAAATTTATTCATGTTTCGACTTTACATGTCTTCTCCAGAGTTATCCATCTAATATTGCAAAGTCAGATTTTAGAGGTAGCCATGCTTTATCACTGAAATCTGGCTTTATAATTTGAAATTATCATTAATGATCCACTTCATTAGAGATATAATTTGAGTTTAATTGAAATGCCTAACTTGTAATTTAAACAATCATTTGCTTAATTTATCTTACTATCAAAAAATTATAAGGACCCTTCAAACAGCACAGCTGAGGGAAACTTGCCTAATTATGTTTTCATTAATTTTGCTAAGCCAGACTCATGCCAGTGACTGCATAATTTGGTCCCAGAAGCAAAATTACTTGGAATGCAGAACTTGCTCAGAAAAAGATGACTCCCATCTAATGAGAACAAAGCAGTTCCCTGGGAATAATCATATTGTTTTTATTTAACATCAGGAGACCAGTAACTTCAGTGGTGATTTTTTTACCATGAAGGATACCTCTGCAAGGCAGAGCTGTGAAATCAGTGATACCAAATCCTAGTGTACAGGAAATTAAGTGAAATCTTAGGACAGGATTTCTCAACCTTGGCTGCACATTACATTTTAGAATGTCTGGAACTCACCCCAGACCAATGTAATCAGAACATCTCGAGACAGGGCCTGGGTATTGTTTTGGTTTTTTTGTTTGTTTTGTTTTGTTTTACCAGTCACTAGGGTGATTGTTCACCCACAACCGACTTCCATCAAAAGACTGTTTTCTTCCTCTTTCATACTGTCACACAATACAGTTGTGTCGACAGTTGGGTCTCCCTCCCTATCAACTCAGGTATAGAATATCCAGTGGCCCTACCGTGCAGTCTGGGTACCTTCTAACTGCACATTCTAGGCTCTGGTACCCCCTGCCAGCCTTCTGCCAAAGAGCTCAGAAACGGACAGAAAAGTTCCTTGCCTACCTTCCTCCCACCTCTAGAATAAGCAGATTGCAGTTTATACATGATTAAAATCACACTTACTCTTCACTTAAGATAAGTTACCTTTACACTCCCCATTCACTCATTCATTCATTCATTTCCTTGTTCCATCCAAAAGTGAAAGAGTACATCTTTTGAGTCTGATCGTTTCCAGTTCTACATGTTTTTTTGCCTCTGCTGTTTAGTAGCTGTGTGGTGATAGACAAGTACTTGACTTCAGACCTCAGTATCCTTTCCTGAAATGTGTGAATAACTCTGCTAAGCTTATACTAGGCTTGTAAAAACCAAGTGAGGTGTTACATACAAAATACCTAGCATAGTGTCTGGCACATGACATATACTCACTGATGAAGTAATAAGTCATCAATTCATTCTTTAAACAAGAGTTTTGAGTCCCACCTATGTTCATAGCAGTACAAGATGGGCTATTAAAAAAAGAAAAAACACACAGTAAAATGAGTAAGTTAGGACCAGCCCTCAAAATGTCTGTAATCTAATGAAGGAGACAAGATGAAGTCATGAATTACAATGAGATGGGCAGTACACACTTCCCTGAAAGAGGCATAGAGACAGAGAGATAATGGCTTTTAATAGAAAATGAGATGGAGAAGAAAAATTTTTTACTTAATGCTCCAAATATGCAGATGATGAGCTCCCAAGACTAAGATAATTCAGAGGAAGTTGTCTTCTCACTTCAAATCCTGTGTCTGTGCTGGCTACAGATTTTACCTAGAAGCCAACAGTTTTATCCAAGTACGTGTGTGTGTGTGTGTGTGTATTATTTTTCTTCGTTTTATTGAGATATAATTGACATAGAGCACTGTATAAGTTTAAGGTGTACAGCATAATAATTTGACTTACATACATCATGAAATGATGACCACAATAAGTTTAGTGAACATCCATCATCTCATACAGATAGAACATTAAAGGAGAAAAAATGTTTTTCCTTGTGATAACAACTTTCATCTATAACATACAGCAGTGCTAATTATATTTATCATGTTGTACATTACATCTGTAATACTTATTTATCTTATAACTGGAAGTTTGTACATTTTGACTACCTTCATCCACTTCCCTCTCCCTCCGTCCCCCACCTCTGGTAATTACAAATCTGATCTCTTTTTCTATGAGTTTGTTTGTTAGTTTGTTTTTAAACTATAATAGATTTACAACTCTATGTTCGTGTTACACAGCATAGTGATCCAATATTTCTACACACCATGATAAATCAAATTACAATATGTCACCATGCCAAGATATTATATAGTTATTAAATATATTCCCCACCCTGTACATTTCACAACCAACTCATTAATTTTACAACTGGGAGTTTGCACCTCTTAATCTCCCTCACCTATTTCTTTCCTCTCCCCAACCTCCTCCTCTCTGGCAACCATCAGTTCTCTGTGTATATGTCTGTTTCTGTTTTGTTATGTTTGTTCATTTGTTTTGTTTCTTAGATTCCACATATAAGGGAAATCATACAGTATTTGTCTGACTTATTTCACTTAGCACACTACCCTCTAGGCCCATTCATGTTGTCATAAATGGCAAGATTTCCTTCTTTGTTATGGCTGAGTAATAATCCTTTGTATGTATATACTGCATCTTCTTTATGCATTCATCTATTGAGGGCACTTTGGTTGCTTTCTTCTCTTAGCTATTGTAAATAATGCTGCGGTGATCATAGGAGTGCAAATCTCTTTTCCAATTAGTGTTTTTGCTTTTTTCGGGTAAATAGCCAGTAGTGAAATCGCTGGATCACATGGTAGTTCTATTTTTAATTTTTTGAGGAACCTCCATACTGTTTTTCAAAGCAGCTGTACCAGTTTACATTCCTAACAACAGTACATGAGGGTTCCCTTTTTTCCACATCCTCGTCAACATTCATTACTGTCTTTTTGATAATAGTCATTCTGACAGGTATGAGGTGGTATCTCCTTGTGGTTTTGATTTACACTTCCCTGATGATTAGTGATGTTGGGAATCTTTTTATATGCCTGTTGGTCATCTATATGTCTTCTTTGGAAAAATGTCAATCATTTACTGAACATCAGTTTTTCCAATCTTCTCAGCGCATCCCAGCATGACCTCTGTGCATCCAAGCATGACTTCTGTGCCTTAGAACAACCTCTCCTCATTGTCCCTTCTCATTGGTCCCATTCCCACATCTAGGCCCTGGCTCATGATATTATTTTCATGTGAAAAACTCATCTCTCCTCTCCAGACATAAAAACCCATGTCATTCTTTTTTATAAATCTTTTTTATTGAAGTATAGTTGATTTAAAATTTTGTTATTTTCAGGTATACAGCAATGTGATTCAGTTATATATATACATATATGTATATAATTTTTCAGATTCTTTTCCATTATATGTTATTACAAGATATTGAATATAGTTCCCTATGCTATACAGTAGGTCCTTGTTGTTTATCTAGTTTATATATAGTAGTGTGTATATGTTAATTCCAAACTCCTAATTTATCCCTCCCCCCCCCACCTTTCCCTTTTGGTAACCATAAGTTTGTTTTCGAAGTCTGTAAATCTGTTTCTGTTTTGTAAATAAGTTCATTTGTATCATTTTTTTAGATTCCACATATGTGGTATCATATGGTATTTGTTTTTCTGTTTCTGACTTACTTCACTTAGTATAACAATCTGTAGGTCCATTCATGTTGCTGCAAATGGCACTGTTTCACTCTTTCTTTTTTTTTTTTTTTTCGGTACACGGGCCTCTCACTGCTGTGGCCTCTCCCGTTGTGGAGCACAGGCTCCGGACGTGCAGGCTCAGCGGCCATGGCTCACGGGCCCAGCCGCTTCGTGGCATTTGGGATCCTCCCGGACCGGGGCACGAACCCGTGTCCCCTGCATCGGCAAGCGGACTCTCAACCACTGTGCCACCAGGGAAGTCCTGTTTCACTCTTTCTTATGGCTGAGTAATATTCCATTGTATATGTATACCACATCTTCTTTATCTGTTCATGAGTTGAAGGACATTTAGGTTGCTTCCATGTCTTGGCTATTGTAAATAGTGCTGCAGTGAACATCGGGGTACATGTATCTTTTCAAATTATGGT
This sequence comes from Lipotes vexillifer, assembly GCF_000442215.2. NCBI lineage: Eukaryota > Metazoa > Chordata > Mammalia > Artiodactyla > Lipotidae > Lipotes > Lipotes vexillifer. The sequence continues at coordinate 1,146,272 of NW_006777108.1, forward strand.
TTTCTCTGGATATATGCCCAGGAGTAGGATTGCTGGATCATGTGGTAGCTCTATTTTTAGCTTTTTAAGGATCCTCCATACTATTCTCCATAGCGGCTCTACCAATTTACATTCCCACCAGCAGTATACAAGGGTTCCCTTTTCTCCACACCCTCTCCAGGATTTACTCTTTGTAGACTTTTGGATGATGTCTATTCTGACTGCTGTGAGGTGACTGTAGTTTTAATTTGCATTTCTCTATTAACTAGCAATGTGAAGCATCTTTTCATGTGCTTTTTGGCCATCTGTATGTCTTCTTTGGAGAAATGTCTATTCAGTTCTGCCCATTTTTTGATTGGGTTGTTGTTTTTTAATATCAAGCTGCATAAGTTGTTTGTATACTTTGGAAATTAATCCCTTGTCAGTCGCATCATTTGCAAATATTTTCTCCCATTCTGTGGGTTGTCTTGTTGTTTTGTTTATGGTTTCCTTTGCTGTGTAAACGCTTTTAAGCTTAATTAGGTCCCACTTCCTTTTATTTCCATTACTCTAGGAGATGGATCCAAAAAAACATTGCTGCAATTTATATCAAAGTGCATTCTGCCTATGCTTTCCTCTAGGAGTTTTATAGTATCCAGCCTTACATTTAGGTCTTTAATCCATTTTGAGTTGATTTTTGTGTATGGTAATTAGATAATGTTCTAATTTCATTCTTTTGCATGTAGCTGTCCAGTTTTCCCAGAACCACTTATTGAAGATACTGTCTTTCCTCCATTGTATATTCTTCCCTCCTTTGTCATACATTAATTGACCGTAGGTGTGTGGGTTTATTTCTGGGCTTTCTACCCTGTTCCATTCATCTATATGTCTGTTTTTGTGCCAGTACCATACTGTTTGGATTACTGTAGCTTTGTAGTATAAGCTGATTCCTCCAGCTCCATTTTTCTTTCTCAAGATTGCTTTGGCTATTCGGGGTCTCAACTATCTTTGAAATCTTCGTGACAGATATTTGACCTAAAAGAGCTTTTATTGAGTACTTGATAATCTCCGATTGTAGTGTTCCTCCAAATGAATAACTTGGAGCATTTTCAAAAATGCATATATCTAGGCCTTAAACCAGATCTATTGAATCTGTATCTCTGGTGACAGGGGCCTGGAATATGCATTTTAACATACGTGATAAATTGATTTATATGCACATTAATGTTTAAGAATACCCTACCATTATATTTTATTTCATTTGTTTATGTTGTTGCTTCAACAATGATGCATATTTTGAATCACAAAAGAGTCATTTTTTTGTGACTTTCAGCCCCACAACAGTTTATTTCCACTACCAGCACCCCCAGCAGCTATCACTGCACTAAGTGTATAGCAACAGAAGGACACACATGCACACTAATCTTGTATATGTGCCCTTATTCATTAGGTTTCCCATAGGCAATTGAAGGAACCTGGGGACCTTACTTAGCAGACACTGTTGATGGTAAAATTGCTCTAATTTTAGAGAGAAGTGATTTATGGGATGAAAATATCCCATTTGTCAAATGTAATTCATATAGATAAAATTTTAGAATTATGATGGCATTCTCCTTTGCTTTTAGTAATTCACTGAGATGAATTGCTCAGAGAAATGGAGATTTAAACAGGAATCTTGATCTTGTAATTTCTCAGAGCTTTTATCATCCAGGCTTAATGCTACCTTTGCGTTTTGACCTCTAGCTGCCTTAACCTGTGTGGGGTGTTTTTACTCAGGAATGAGTTTCTTTAAACAATGTTTTAATGTACCTATTTCTCCTGTGGGAGTATATAACTATAAGCCTAATGTTCTTTAACTTAGCCTTGGCTAGAAATACAGCTGCTGTACAAGGAACTTTAATGGGGATCCTCTTGAAAGAATGAGAAACTTGACACAAGACTTTGAGAAGACACATCAGGCAGTTTTGCATCTTGTTAGATAAAGAAAAGGTTAGAAACGACCAATTGCCATAAACATTAAGTAAAACCTGAATTTCTTAGATTGTTTTGTCAGAAAGACAAAGTGCTTCCCTGAAACATGGAAAGTTTTGTTTTAGTATTTCCAAAGACTGTCAAGTTGTAAACTTGAGGCTAAGGATGTTTATCATAGGAAGCATTTATTAAAATATTATTGCACAAGTAAGTTCACTTAAAATAAACTTTACCCACCAATGATTACCAATTAACTAATACATTAGAGTTCTAGCTGTAATTAAGTTCTCAACTATACTAAAAAGAGGTGTAGATCCCCTTAAAAACAGGAACATAGATAGCTAAGGCATTCCTCTTTCTGCAGTTTAAAAAAAAATTATTAACACCTAGTGCAGAAACTCAATTTTACATTTCAAATTCCTAGCTAAAAGATATATATTTCTATAAAGTTCCAGCCTGAATAGGTAGAGTGTTTAGGAAAAACAAAAATAAAGTATAGACTTCTGCATTTTTTTTTTTCTGGCAACAAGAGATCACTGTGTACTCTGGCTACAAAACATCCAAAAATGCAAGGAAAAATGGGTAAAATCTTTTAAATCAATGGAAAAACTTGGAAGACAATAAAAAAAAAATCATCAGAAGGCAGGAACCAAAAAGGATAACATGTCGACCTCTAGGAACACAGGGTCTAGGAGGAGCAGTAGGGATGGGGTGGTGCTGAGGACTAGACCTTGAACCAACATTGGTAGAGTGTTGGACAAAAGACCACTCCACAGAAAGCTAAGAATCAGAAAAGGCTATAGATTGAAGGAAATGCTTAGCAGAGGCAGAAAGCAAGGACATGAAAACTTATAATCTGGTGGAAGATACTCATCACACATACAAGTAACCCAGGATTAGGATCAGGAACACACAAATAACTGCTTAAAAAGAAAAAGGCAAAGAAATCAATAGTAAAATGGGCAAAAGACATGAACAAGCAGCTCACAGATGAGAAAACACACTGCCAATAAATATGACCCCCCCCCCAAATTTCTCAATCTTATTAGGAATTAGCAAAGTATGATTTGGAAAATACTTAAACAAGGAGAATGTTAATGTTTGCATGAATGCTAAGAATCCATGGTGCTTCCCACTGCATTCCCAGAACCCTGAAAAACAGTGCTTTGCCATCCCAGCAGAAGATCGGAAAGATTTATCTAGGGAAGCTGATCAACCTAAAGGAAAAACCTAAACATATTGACATCAGGTGTTCACTCCAGAGGCTCAATGAGATCATCCAACAGTTAAGCCCATAGTCAACAAGCCCTACCCATGTGTTCAGAGCTTCCAATAAGCTGGTTATTCTCCTGTCCTTACTCATGAGTATACAGCCTAGGGAAGTTCTCAACATGGAATACAGAAACCAGAAATAACACAATAATAAAATGAAAATAAGCCAATATGGAGAAAACAAACTATGCATGGAGAAGGAAAACCTCGTATCCTGAAAAGGATGAGAGAAAATTTTGACTCCATGAAATAAGAACCTGATGCAATTGAGTGGGGAGGGGGAGGGGATAGGCAGTGGGCAAGAAATGTTCACATCAGCCTGAATCAGCTAAGGGAATGTTGAAAGATAGTTGCCTGTATTTCTCTCAGGTTTCTGCACATCTTCCCAGCAAGATACTTACTGTTCTTTGTTTTAGACTATCTATTAAACGTTGTTTCTGTAGTAAAAAGTCTTGGTATACACGTATACCTTGTTTTATTCCACTTCAACTCATTGTGCTTCTCAGATTTAGGTCTTTAATCCACTTTGAGCTTACTTTTGTGTATGGTGTTAGGGAGTGTTGTAATCTCATACTTTTACATGTACCTGTCCAGTTTTCCAGCACCACTTATTGAAGAGGCTGTCTTTTCTCCACTGTATATTCTTGCCTCCTTTATCAAAGATAAGGTGACCATATGTGCATGGGTTTATCTCTGGGCTTTCTATCCTGTTCCATTCATCTATCTTTCTGTTTTTGTGCCAGTACCATACTGTCTGGATTACTGTAGCTTTGTAGTATAGTCTGAAGTCAGGGAGCCTGATTCCTCCAGCTCCGTTTTTCTTTCTCAAGATTGCTTTAGCTATTCAGGGTCTTTTCTGTTTCCATACAAATTGTGAAATTTTTTGTGGTAGTGCTGTGAAAAATGCCATTGGTAGTTTGATAGGGATTGCACTGAATCTGTATATTGATTTGGGTAGTAGAGTCATTTTCGCAATGTTGATTCTTCCAATCTATGAACTCGATATACTTCTCCATCTGTTTGTATCATCTTTAATTTCTTTCATCAGTGTCATATTTTTCTGCATGCAGGTCTTTTGTCTCCTTAGGTTGGTTTATTTCTAGGTATTTTATTCTTTTTGTTGCAGTGGTAAATAGGAGTGTTTCCTTAATTTCTCTTTCAGATTATTCATCATTAGGGTATAGGGATGCAAGAGATTTCTGTGCATTAATTTTGTATCCTGCTACTTTACCAAATTCATTGATTAGCTCTAGTAGTTTTCTGGTAGCATCTTTAGGATTCTCTATGTATAGTATCATGTCATCTGCAAACAGTGACAGCTTTACTTCTTCTTTTCCGATTTGGATTCCTTTTATTTCTTTTTTGTCTCTGATTGCTGTGGCTAAAACTTCCAAAACTATGTTGAATAATGGTGGTGAGAGTGGGCAACCTTGTCTTGTTCTTGATCTTAGTGGAAATGGTTTCTGTTTTTCACCATTGAGAATGATGTCGGCTGTGGGTTTGTCATATATGGCCTTTATTATGTTGAGGTAAGTTCCCTCTGTGCCTACTTTCTGGAGGGTTTTTATCATAAATGGATGTTGAATTTTGTCAAAAGCCTTTTCTGCACCTTTTGACATCGTCTTACGGTTTTTATCCTTCAATTTGTTAATATGGTGTATCACGTTGATTGATTTGTGTTTATTGAAGAATCCTTGCAGTCCTGGAATAAATCCCACTTGATCATGGTGTATGATCCTTTTAATGTGCTGTTGGATTCTGTTTGCTAGTATTTTGTTGAGGATTTTTGCATCTATGTTCATCTGTGATACTGGCCTGTAGTCTTCTTTGTGATATCTTTGTCTGGTTTTGGTATCAGGGTAACGGTGGCCTCGTAGAATGAGCTGGGGAGTGTTCCTCCCTCTGCTATATTTTGGAAGAGTTTGAGAAGGATAGATGTTAGATCTTCTCTAAATGTTTGATAGAATTCACCTGTGAAGCCATCTGGTCCTGGGCTTCTGTTTGTTGGAAGATTTTTAATCACAGTCTCAATTTCAGTGCTTGTGATGGGTCTGGTTATATTTTCTATTTCTTCCTGGTTCACTCTCAGAAGGTTGTGCTTTGCTAAGAATTTATCCATTTCTTCCAGGTTGTACATTTTATTGGCATATAGTTGCTGATAGTAATCTCTCATGATCCTTTGTATTTCTGCAGTGTCAGTTGTTACTTCTCCTTTTTCATTTCTAGTTCTGTTGATTTGAATCTTCTCCCTTTTTTTCTTGAGTCTGGCTAATGGTTAATCAATTTTGTTTATCTTGTCAAAGAACCAGCTTTTAGTTTTATTGACCTTTGCTATTGTTTCCTTCATTTCTTTTTCATTATTTCTGATCTGATTTTTATCATTTCTTTCCTTCTGCTGACTGGGTTTTTTTTTGTTCTTCTTTCTCTGATTGCCCTAGGTGTAAGGTTAGGTTGTTTATTTGAGATGTTTCTTGTTTCTTGAGATAGGATTGTACTACTATAAACTTCCCTCTTAGAATTGCTTTTGCTGCATCCTATAGGTTTTGGATTGTCGTGCTTTCATTATCATTTGTCTCTAGGGATTTTTGATTTCCTCTTTGATTTCTTCAGTGATCTCTTGGTTATTAAGTAGTGTATTGTTTAGCCTCCATGTGTTTGAATTTTTTTTACAGATTTTTTCCTGTAACTGATATCTACTCTCATAGCGTTATGGTCGGAAAAGACACTTGATACTACCTCAATTTTCTTTAATTTACCAAGGCTTGATTTCTGACCCAAGATATGATCTCTCCTGGAGAACGTCCCATGAGCACTTGAGAATAAAGCGTATTCTGTTGTTTATGGATAGAATGTCCTATAAATATCAATTAAGTCCATCTTTAACATATCACTTAAATCTTTACATTAAACAAGATGGAGTTAATTGATATTTAAGTGTTTCCTTATTATTTTCATTTTGGATGATGTGTCCATTGGTGAAAGTGGGGTGTTAAAGTCCCCTACTCTTATTGTGTTACTGTCGATTTTCTCTTTTATGGCTGTTAGCTTTTGCCGTATATATTGAGGTGCTCCTATGTTGGGTGCATAAATATTTACAATTGTGATATCTTCTTCTTGGATTGATCCCTTGGTCATTATGTAGTGTCCTTCTTTGTCTCTTGTAATAGTCTTTATTTTAAAGTCTATTTTGTCTGATATGAGGATTGCTACTCCAGCTTTCTTTTGATTTCCATTTGCATGGAATATCTTTTTCCATCCCCTCACTTTCAGTCTGTATGTGTCCCTAATTCTGAAGTGGGTCTCTTGTAGACAGCATATAGATGGGTCTTGCTTTTGTATCCATTCAGCCAGTCTGTGTCTTTTGGTTGGAGCTTTTAATCCATTTACATTTAAGGTAATTATTAGTATGTATGTTCCTATTACCATTTTGTTAATTGTTTGGGGTTTGTTATTGTAGGTCTTTTCCTTATCTTGTGTTTCCTGCCTAGAGAAGTTCCTTTCACATTTGTTGTAAAGCTGGTTTGGTGGTGCTGAATTCTCTTAGCTTTGGCTTGTCTGTAAAGGTTTTAATTTCTCCATTGAATCTGAATGAGAGATCCTTGCTGGGCAGAGTAATCTTGGTTGTAGGTTTTTCCCTTTCATCACTTTAAATATGTCCTGCCACTCCCTTCTGGCTTCCAGATTTTCTGCTGAAATATCAGCTGTTAAACTTATGGGGATTCCCTTGTATGTTATTTGTTGTTTTTTCCTTGCTTCTTTTAATATGTTTTCTTTGTATTTAATTTTTGATAGTTTGATTAATATGTGCCTTGGCATGTGTCTCCTTAGATTTATCCTGTATGGGACTCTCTGCACTTCCTGGACTTGCTTGACTATTTCCTTTCCCATATCAGGGAAATTTTCAACTATAATCTCTTCAAATATTTTCTCAGACCCTTTCTTTTTCTCTTCTTCTTCTGGGACCCCTATAATTTGAATGTTGGTGTGTTTAATTTTGTCCCAGAGGTCTCTGAGTCTCTCCTCAATTCTTTTCCTTTATTTATTTATTTTTTTTCTGTATTCTGCTCTCCAGTAGTTATTTCCACTATTTTACCTTCCAGGTCACTTATCCGTTCTTCTGCCTCAGTTATTCTGCTATTGATTTCTTCTAGATAATTTTTAATTTAATTTATTGTGTTGTTCATCAGTTTTTCTCTGCTCTTTAGTTCTTCTAGTTCCTTGTTAAACATTTCTTATATTTTCTCCATTCTGTTTCCAAGATATTGGTTCATCTTTACTATTATTACTCTGAATTCTTTTTCAGGTAGACTGCCTATTTCCTCTTCATTTGTTTTGTCTCGTGGGTTTTAACCTTGTTCCTTCATCTGCTGTGTGTTTCTCTGTCTTCTCAGTTTGCTTAACTTACTGTGTTTGGGGTCTCCTTTTTGCAGGCTGCTGTTTGTAGTTCCCATTGTTTTTGGTGTCTGCCCCCAGTGGCTAAGGTTGGTTCAGTGGGTTGTGTAGGCTTTCTGTTGGAGGGGACTGGTGCCTGTGTTCTGGTGGATGAGACTGGATGTTGTCTTTCTGGTGGGCAGGTTTGCATCTGGTGGTGTGTTTTGGGGTGTCTGTGACCTTATTATGATTTTAGACAGCCACTCTGCTAATGGGTGGGCTTGTGTTCCTGCTTGCTAGTTGTTTGGCATAGGGTGTCCATAGGTGGTCGTTGAGTGGATCTGCGTTTTAACGTTGAGATGGAGATCTCTGGGAGAGCTTTTGCCATTTGATATTACATGGAGCCGGGAGGTCTCTGGTGGACCAGTGACCTGAACTCAGCTCTCCCACCTCAGAGGCACAGGCATGATGCCTGGCTGGAGCACCAAGACCCTCAGCCACATGGCTCAGAAGAAAAGGAAGAATAAAAGCAAGAAAAAAAGAAAATGAAATAAAGTTATTAAAATAAACATTTTTTTAAATTATTAAAAATTAAAAAGTAATAAAAAAGAAAGAAGGAAAGAAGAGAGCAACCAAACCAAAAAACAAAAAAAGAGGACAGACAGAACCCTAGGACAGATGGTAAAAGCAATGCTATACAGACAGAATCACAGAAGAAGCATACACATTCACACTGACAAAAAGAGGAAAAAGAAATATATATATATATATATATATATATATATATCATTGCTCCCAAAGTCCACCGCCTCAACTTTGGGATGATTCGTTGTCTATTCAGCTATTCCACAGCTGCAGGGTACATCATGTTGACTGTGGAGACTTAATCCGCTGCTCCTGAGGCTGCTGGGGGAAATTTCCCTTCTTTGTTCGCAGAGCTCCTGGGGTTCAGCTTTGGATTTGGCCCCGCCTGTGCATGTAGGTCGCCTGAGGGCCTCTGTTCTTCGCTCAGACAGGAGGAGGTTAAAGTAGCAGCTGATTAGGGTGCTACGGCTCACTCAGGCCGGAGGGTAGGGAGGGGTACGGAATGCGGGGCAAGCCTGAAGCAGCAGAGGCCTGACGTTGCAACAGCCTGAGGCGCACCATGTGTTCTCCCCGGGAAGTCTGAGGATGCAATTTTTAATTCTCCAAAATACTTACATTTGGAGTTTGATTCCACAAAAGATGAAAAACTCCCTATAAAACAAATCAAAATAAGAGGTAATTTCAAAGTTTTCCCTCATGTAGTCACTATCAATCACAAAGATGGATTTGGAGCATTCTTATAAAAGTGCAATATTATAAAATTTTATTATTTTCTAGTACATGGTAATGTATTCTAAATAGATGTTAAATCTCTTGGATAAATATGTTATTGTGCATTTATAATCTTTTTGTATAAACATGACTCACTAATATTAAGCCATAAAAGTATTCTGCAATTCCAAGGAAAAAATTTTAAGGTTGATTTTTGTAATGTCATTCCATTTTAATGGTTTATTTGGTGCCAACTTCTTAATATGAATTAAGAATTAATATGAACATAAGAATTAAGTTCACTTCTAACAGCTTAGCAGGAGAGAAGCTTATTGGATTATTCCCACAAAGAGTGCTGGGAAACATCATTGATTCAACACATTATTGACCATTTATAGTTGTTAAGCACTGAGATAAGTGCCACAGGGAAACACTGATAAATTTTAAAATAAGGCTAGCATCAAACCACTCACTGTGTTGTAGGAGAATAAAATGTTCACAAATGACAAAAATGTAGTGAGTATCATTAAAGAAATACAGGTAAAGGAAGATCTGTGAAGATAGAGATTATTTACATCCTACTTTCTGTTGGATCTTATGTACCAGGAAGATAATTTTGGCACTTAGTAGGTGTTCCCTGAACGATAAGCAAACAGGTAGCATTTGACTTGTGCTTGAAGGATGTAATGATATGTGCATGACATGATAAAGCACATTTGTAAAAATCAGAATTGCATTTCTGGGTTTTACTTCACTAATTCATTTCTTTGCCAGCTTGTGATAAATGGCACGTTGTGATTTCAGACTTCCCTCTCCACATTTTCCTGTCGTTGCAAACCAGGAAATCATCAATGGGCCTAAGGGTATTGCAGGTCCAGGAAGAAATACACTGAATCTTGGTTCATCCATCCAGTGAGTGTTTTTTCTTTCAAAGGAGTCACTTTGAAATACACTTAGCTCCATTATGCTACCATCGCTCAGTATATACTTGAAATTTTTCTTTGTAAATTACCTTCAGAATCTGCAACAGTTGCCTTCAAACATCATCGTCCTCCGTATTCACAAAAGATCAGAAATCAGAATGACCTCAGACCTCTCAACAGGAAAAAATTGTTAACTAAAAGATGGTAGAGCAAAGGCTGAAAATGTTGAAGAAATTGTTTTATGGGACAAATTTACCATCTGTATTACAGATTTCTGAATCTATTTAATATTTATAAAGATTATGTAATATGTTAGTATTTAGGGGGAAAGAAAACAAAAATTGAGAACAAATCCCTGTCTTCCTCCACCTCAAATCACTATTAGTGGTCAGAAAATGCCCTTTTCCTAAGTATATATTCAGCACAGTTTCTGCTTCTGCCTTTGATAGAACTGTTCTCTGACCTGTGTTTTTTCATTTATTTTTATTGAAATATAATTGACATATAGCATGTGTAAGTTTAAGGTGTAGAAGATGTCCACTTGATACATTTGTGTGTTGCAATATGATGACCACTGTGGTATCAATGATACTTCCATCACAACACATAATTATCATTTCTTTTAAGATCTAGTCTCCATGCAACTTTGAAGTTTGTAATACAGCATTGTTGACGTTAATCACTATGCTGTGCATTAGACCTCCAGGGCCTATTTATCCACTGGTTATATATGTGTTCCCTTAACAGCATCTCCCCATCTACTCTGTTTTTATGTGTCTGGCTTTTTTTAGATTCCACAGATAAGTGATATCATATAGTGTTTGTCTTTCTTTTTCTGACCCTTCTTACTTTGCATAATGCCCTCAAGGTCCATCCATCCAGGTTGTCACAAATGGCAGAATTTTCTACACTCTTATGGTTGAAATATTTTCCATTATTTGTATATATACATGTGTGTATATATTTGTGTGTGTATGTAAATATATTTTTTAATATCTTCTTTATCCATTCATCCATTGACAGACATTTAAGTTGTTTCCATATTTTAGCTATTGTGAATAATGCTGCAATGAACATGGGAGTGCAGATATCTCTTTGATATCCAGTTTTCATTTCCTTTGGATGTATACTCAGAAGTGGGATTGCTGGATCATATGGTAGTCCTATTTTTAATTTTTTGAGGAATCTCCATACTGTTTTCCACAGTGGTTACACCAATTTACATTCCCACCAAGAGTGTACAGTGCTTCCTTTTTCTCTACATCCTCCCTACTACTTATTATATCTAATTTTGATAATAGCCATTCTAACAGGTTTGAGATGATATGTTACTGTAATTTTTACTTGCATTTCTCTGATGATTAGTGATATTGAGTATCTTTTTGCTATTTGAATGTCTTTAGAAAAATGTCTATTTAGTTCCTCTGCCCATTTTTAATAGAATTCTTGGATTTTGTTATTGAGTTGTATGAGATTTTTATGTATTTTGGACTTTAATATTTTATCAGACATATGGTTTGCAAATATTTTCTCCCATTCATTTTTTGATTGTTTTGCTGTGCATAACCTTTTAGTTTGACATATTCCTATTTGATTTTTGCTTTTGTTGCTTGTGCTTTTGGTATCACATCTAAAAATTAATTACCAAGACCATTGTCAAGGAGCTTATTCCCTATGTTTTCATCTAGGAGTTTTATGATATCAGGTCTTATGTTTAATCTTTAATTTATTTCAAGTTAATTTTTGTTAGTGGTGTAAGATGGGGTCCAATTGCATTTTTCCGCATGAAGTTATCCAGTTTTCCCAGCACAATTTGTTGAGACTATCCTTTCCCAACTGAGTGTTCTTGGCTCCCTTATCAAATATTAGTTGACCACAAAAGCAGGGGTTTATTTCTGGGCTGTATCCTGTTCCATTGGCTTGTTGTCTATTTTTTAATGCCAGTACCATACTGTTTTAATTACCATAACTTTGTACAATAGTTTATAGTCAGGAAATGTGATGCCTCCAACTTTGTTCTTCTTTCTTATGATTGCTTTGACTGTTGGGGGGTCTTTTGTGGTTCCATACATATTTTAATACTGTTTATCTCTTTTCTGTGAATAATGCCATTGGAATTTTGATAGGGATTACACTGAATCTATAGATGACTTTGGGAATTGTGAACACTTTAACAATATTAGTTTCTTAGATCCGTGAACATAGACTGTCTTTCCATTTCTTGTGTATTCTTCCGTTTCTTTCATGAAGTCTTGTAATTTTCATTGTACAGATCTTTCACTTCCTTGGTAAAATTTATTCCTAAGTATTTTATTGTTTCTGATGCTATTGTGAATGGGGTAGTTTTCCTTTTCAGATGTTTTGTTACTAGTGTATAAAAATGCAACTGATTTCTGTATGTTGATTTTATATCCTGCAGCCTTACTGAATTCATTGATGAGTTCCAACAGTTTTTTGGTTGATTCTGTAGCATTTTCTATATATCTAGATCACATCATCTGCAAAGAGAGATAGTTTTACTTCTTCCTTTCTGATTTGGATGCCTTTTATTTCTTTGTCTTGACTAATGCTCTAGCTAGGGTTTCCAGTACTGTGTTGAATAAGAGTGGTGAGAGTGGGCACCCTTGTCCCATTCCTGTTCTTAGTGGAAAAACTTTCAGTTTTTCCCTGTTGAGTATAATGTTGGCTGTGGGTTTGTCATATATGGCCTTTATTAAGTTATGTTCCTTCTATACCAAATTTGTCGAGGGTTTTTATCATGAAAGGATGTTATGTTTGGTCAAATGTTTTTTCTGCAGTTATTGATTTTTATTTTTCATTCTATTAATGTTGTGTATCACATTTATTGATTTGGCCATGTTGAACCATCCTTGCAGCTAAGGGATAAATCCCACTTGGTCATGGTGTATAATCCTTTTAATATGTTGTTGAAATTTTGTTTGCTAATATTTTGTACAGATTGTTTGCCTCTGTATTCATCAGGATATTGGTCTAGTTTTCTTTTCTTCTAGTCCTTGTCTGGCTTTAGCGTCAGATTAATGCTGACCTTGTAAAATTAGTTTAAAGGTTTTCCCGCTTCTTCAGTTTTTTGGAAGAGTTTGGGAAGAATTGGCACTTATTCCTCATTAAATATTTGGTAGAATTTGCCATGAAGACATCTGGCCCTGGGCTTTTCTGTGTTGGAAGGTTTTGATTACTGATTCAATCTCCATACTAGTAATTGGTCTGCTCAGATTTTCTGTTTCTTCCTGATTCAGTCTTGGTAGGCTGTACATTTCTAGAAATTTATCCATTTATACATTATCCAATTTGTTGGCATATGATTGTTTAATAGTAGACTCTCATAACCCTCTGTATTTCTGTAGTATGTTTTAGCGTCTCCTCTTTCATTTCTGATTTAATGAATTTGAGTCTTCTCTTTGTGTTATTTGGTCTAGCTAAAGGTTTGTCAGTTTTGTTTAGCTTTTTGAAAAAGCAGCTAAGTTTGTTGGGGTGTTTTTTTCTATTATTTTTCTTGTCTCTGTTTATTTTCTCTCTTATCTTTGTTATTTTCTTCCTTCTGCTAAATTTGGGCTGAGTTTATTCTTCTTTCTCTAGTTCTTTGAGATGTAGAGTTAGGCTGTTTATTTGAGATATTTCTACTTTCTTAATATATGCACTTATTACTATGAACTTTCCTTTCAGAAGTGCTTTTGCAGCATCCCACAGATTTTGATAAATCGTGTTTCCATTTTCATTTGTTTCAAGATTTTTTAAATTTCCTTTTTGATTTTTTTCTTTGATCCATTAGTTGTTCAGGAGCATGTTGTTTTATTTCCACATATTTACAGATTTTCCACCTCTCCTCTTGTTGATTTCTAGTTTCATAGCATTGTGGTCAGAAAAGATACTTGTTCTGATTTCAGTCTTCTTGAATTTGCTAAGATTTGTTTTCTTCCTCTTATACAGTCCCAGAGAATGTTCCATTTGCAGAATACACATTCTGCAAATGGAACATTCTCTGGGACTGTATAAGAGGAAGAAAACAAATCTTAGCAAATTCAAGAAGACTGAAATCAGAACAAGTATCTTTTCTGACCACAATGCTATGAAACTAGAAATCAACAAGAGGAGAGGTGGAAAATCTGTAAATATGTGGAAATAAAACAACATGCTCCTGAACAACTAATGGATCAAAGAAAAAAATCAAAAAGGAAATTTAAAAAATCTTGAAACAAATGAAAATGGAAACACGATTTATCAAAATCTGTGGGATGCTGCAAAAGCACTTCTGAAAGGAAAGTTCATAGTAATAAGTGCATATATTAAGAAAGTAGAAATATCTCAAATAAACAGCCTAACTCTACATCTCAAAGAACTAGAGAAAGAAGAATAAACTCAGCCCAAATTTAGCAGAAGGAAGAAAATAACAAAGATAAGAGAGAAAATAAACAGAGACAAGAAAAATAATAGAAAAAAACACCCCAACAAACTTAGCTGCTTTTTCAAAAAGCTAAACAAAACTGACAAACCTTTAGCTAGACCAAATAACACAAAGAGAAGACTCAAATTCATTAAATCAGAAATGAAAGAGGAGACGCTAAAACATACTACAGAAATACAGAGGGTTATGAGAGTCTACTATTAAACAATCATATGCCAACAAATTGGATAATGTATAAATGGATAAATTTCTAGAAATGTACAGCCTACCAAGACTGAATCAGGAAGAAACAGAAAATCTGAGCAGACCAATTACTAGTATGGAGATTGAATCAGTAATCAAAACCTTCCAACACAGAAAAGCCCAGGGCCAGATGTCTTCATGGCAAATTCTACCAAATATTTAATGAGGAATAAGTGCCAATTCTTCCCAAACTCTTCCAAAAAACTGAAGAAGCGGGAAAACCTTTAAACTAATTTTACAAGGTCAGCATTAATCTGACGCTAAAGCCAGACAAGGACTAGAAGAAAAGAAAACTAGACCAATATCCTGATGAATACAGAGGCAAACAATCTGTACAAAATATTAGCAAACAAAATTTCAACAACATATTAAAAGGATTATACACCATGACCAAGTGGGATTTATCCCTTAGCTGCAAGGATGGTTCAACATGGCCAAATCAATAAATGTGATACACAACATTAATAGAATGAAAAATAAAAATCAATAACTGCAGAAAAAACATTTGACCAAACATAACATCCTTTCATGATAAAAACCCTCGACAAATTTGGTATAGAAGGAACATAACTTAATAAAGGCCATATATGACAAACCCACAGCCAACATTATACTCAACAGGGAAAAACTGAAAGTTTTTCCACTAAGAACAGGAATGGGACAAGGGTGCCCACTCTCACCACTCTTATTCAACACAGTACTGGAAACCCTAGCTAGAGCATTAGTCAAGACAAAGAAATAAAAGGCATCCAAATCAGAAAGGAAGAAGTAAAACTATCTCTCTTTGCAGATGATGTGATCTAGATATATAGAAAATGCTACAGAATCAACCAAAAAACTGTTGGAACTCATCAATGAATTCAGTAAGGCTGCAGGATATAAAATCAACATACAGAAATCAGTTGCATTTTTATACACTAGTAACAAAACATCTGAAAAGGAAAACTACCCCATTCACAATAGCATCAGAAACAATAAAATACTTAGGAATAAATTTTACCAAGGAAGTGAAAGATCTGTACAATGAAAATTACAAGACTTCATGAAAGAAACGGAAGAATACACAAGAAATGGAAAGACAGTCTATGTTCACGGATCTAAGAAACTAATATTGTTAAAGTGTTCACAATTCCCAAAGTCATCTATAGATTCAGTGTAATCCCTATCAAAATTCCAATGGCATTATTCACAGAAAAGAGATAAACAGTATTAAAATATGTATGGAACCACAAAAGACCCCCCAACAGTCAAAGCAATCATAAGAAAGAAGAACAAAGTTGGAGGCATCACATTTCCTGACTATAAACTATTGTACAAAGTTATGGTAATTAAAACAGTATGGTACTGGCATTAAAAAATAGACAACAAGCCAATGGAACAGGATACAGCCCAGAAATAAACCCCTGCTTTTGTGGTCAACTAATATTTGATAAGGGAGCCAAGAACACTCAGTTGGGAAAGGATAGTCTCAACAAATTGTGCTGGGAAAACTGGATAACTTCATGCGGAAAAATGCAATTGGACCCCATCTTACACCACTAACAAAAATTAACTTGAAATAAATTAAAGATTAAACATAAGATTTTTTTTTTTTTTTGTCTGCACCAGGTCTCAGTTGTGGCATGTGCTCTGGTTCTTAAAACCCACCATGTGGGTGCTGAAAGCCTGTCTTTTGTTTTCCAGAAGGTGTCACTATGCCCAAGTTTGTGGTTTCTCCCTTGACTACAGACCCTGGCCTGTTTTCTGAGCTCACTCGCTAGCCACACTCAGGGGCTCACACAAGGAGTCGGTAGCAGAATGAGGGGAGGTGGAAGTTTAGCACTCAGGGCATTGGGGTGCCTGCAAACCTGTGGTAGGAAGATCCTTGGGTGAGATACTCCTAGAAGCTTGTGGGCAGACTTTCTGCCAAAGTTCTGGGCATAGACAACAGGAACCTCATCTCTTTAATGCCCTTTGATATTAACTGTCTCTTTCTGATCACTCTCCAAAAAGTCGCAGAGGTCCCACCTAGGTACTCTGGGTGCTGGTGGAGAGAAACAGGTTTTTCCAGCTGTGTCCTACAGCGCTGGGGTAGCCAGCCTCTCACTCATTGCTCTCCTTTTCCCCTTCAGGAGAGATTGCCATCACCTGTTTTTTTCAGCCCCAGGCACTGTTGCCTTGGGGAGGAAGGAGGTGGCACTGGTAAAGTTCCTCTTAAAGTGTCCAATGTATCCAAACCTCTTTTTTCTCCAGTGGTGTGCTGGAAACTCCCCTCAGGGAGGCTGGACTTCTGCCAATTCTCTCTTATCCATGAGCTTCTGCCCAGGTTAGCACTCTCCAGGTTTTTTGCTGACCATGGTGAGCGGTGTGGTAGTAGATTCACTGGCTCCACTGGTTCCACAGCTCATACCAAGGTCTACCTACCTATTATCATATGCACAGGTGGGCAGAATTCCTCCTGGGACCCTTGGAGTATGGTTCTAAATCCCACAACTCTGACAAAGGTACTTTTGTTTGTGATGGATGTCTAATTTGTTGTTGAAAAGGGGGCGACAAAAAGGAGGAACATCTTATACCACCATCATGCTAACATCAGCACTTCTTTATTTTTAAGTTTCCTAGAAAATATTTGATATATGAAAAAATGTAAAGTTTACAATTATGGACACCTAAATGTCTGCCATCCAGTTTAAGACTTAAGATATTATGATCGTTTAAGCCTCTCTATCACATTCCCCTTCTTTCTCCGTCAGTGGGCAACTATCATCTTGAATTACATGTTTATCATTACTGATCATTTTTTATACTTCTCTTATATATGGATGTAGATTTCAGCAATATATTTTTTCATGTGTTAAAAATTTAAGTGGATACACTGTAGTTTTCTTTTAAAACTTGAAATTTTTGCTCAACATTTTGTTAATATATATAGTTTGGTTCATTGATGGATTTATAGTTTGTTTCCTTTTTTCTATTACAAACAACACTACCCTAAAAAATTTTGTCCCCTTGAGTTCATGAGTAAGCTTTTTTAAAAAAAATTTTATTTGTTTATTTATTTATGGATGTGTTGGGTTTTCGTTTCTGTGCAAGGGCTTTCTCTAGTTGCGGCAAGTGGGGGCCACTCTTCATCGCGGGGCGCCGGCCTCTCACTATCGCGGTCTCTCTTGTTGCAGAGCACAGGCTCCAGATGCGCAGGCTCAGTAATTGTGGCTTACGGGCCCAGTTGCTCCGTGGCATACGGGATCTTCCCAGACCAGGGCTTGAACCCATGTCCCCTGCATTGGCAGGCAGATTCTCAACCACTGCACCACCAGGGAAGCCCATGAGTGAGCTTTTATTTAGGTCATGTACCAGGAGTAGATTCTATGGATTACTGTCATCTTCAATTTACTATCTATTACCAAATTGCTTTCCACAGTGGTTGAATCAACTAATACTCCCACAAAGAATTATTAAATTATAATTGTTTCACATCCTCCTTCACACTTTTTATATTTTATCAATCTCATGTGAGTAATTTTAATGAAAACTAAAACAGACCACTAGTTAGAGTATTTGTGTGTGTGTCTGTGTGTGTGTGTGTGTGTGTGTGTGTGTGTATTTGTGTATTTCTTCTCCTGGCTCCTCTTCTATGAATTGTTGCTGATATTTTCTGCCCTTTTTTCTATTAAGTTTTATACTTTTTTAAAATTTGTAGAAGTTCTTCATACATCCTGGACACTAAACATATATGTTGCACATAGCTTCTCCCAGTCTATGAATTGTCTTTTTTTTAATCAAAACTCTGCTTTTACTAAATGGAAGTTTCTCATTTTTTTTAAATGATGGTTTGCACTTCCTACACTTTCCCTATCTTATGGTTATAAAGCTATTCTCCTATATTTTCTTCTAAAAGAAAATACATATCTTTTATTATATGGTGTGAGGAAGGTATTCAATTTTACTTTTTCCATTTGGTAACTAATTGTCTTGGCACCATTTACTGGCTAGTTCATCATTTCTCACTGATCTTTGACAAAACCATCTCTGTCAAATTCATACATGTCTGTGTCTTGGGCTATCCATTCTGTTCCACTGGTCTCTATCAATCTCCAAATCAATAACATCCTCTCTTAATATAATTTTATTATGACTTAATATCCAGTACAGCCACCCCTAACTTTCTTCTTCAAAAATATCTCAGATAATTATTCTCCTCTCATGTACATTTTGGACCATTACTTTTTTCTCATACATTTTCAGATTAGTTTGTTGAGTTCCATGAAAAACTGTATTTTAGTTCTGATTGGAATTAGAAATGTTTTGGAAGAAAGGTTTAAAAATAATATATGGACTGGTCAGTGTGACTTTTGCACCCTTGTTCTGTGTAAGACACGAGAAAAATCTGATTTTTAAGTAAAGACTATAAAAATGTGAAGTCCTGTCTATCATTTAAATAACACAATATTCTTCAACTCTTCTGGATTAAGAAACTATGGTAGTTTTTACCATTGTAAAAAGAGATCAATTTTAAGCTTTTTAATTTTAGTAGCTCTTATTTTATATATAAAGCTTTACTTTTGATTTTTGAGAGAAATAAAATTATTTTTTCAGAACTTCTGGGATTTTCATAGCAATTGCAAGTATGTTAAGCATGCATATGATAACCAAGTGCTGCACATGTTTTCTGTCACTGCAATCAAAATAGTTGCCCATTTACATGAATAGCAACAGAAATACGGAGAAATGGAGCAGTGTTCAGGGGCTAAAAATACATAACAACATAATAATAGTCTGTCTCCTCTGATGTGTGACTGTGTGGGGAGTACACAAAGAGAAAACAAGGAGATCAAAATCATTTGAAAATTATAAAACAAAGTAACAAAGCTGAAAAACGAAAACGAAAGGAGTAAATGCATTATTATCCAAACTATTACATTTAGGGGAATCAGGTGTACTGCTTTAACAAAAGTTCTACTAGTTAATGTCATCACATCTTCAACTTTCATCTCCTGTCACACCTTTTTGTAAAACTACCTTTTGATGTGTCTTGCATTCTTCTGACCAGCTTTTTTTTTTCCTACTGTATTCCCTATTGTTTCTTTCACCATCCTCTAACAGTTTTAGATTTAATTAACTCCTGATTGTTTCTGGAGATGTAGCCAAAGCAAAGGTTTCCGGGATTGTTTTGTTCACAGTTTGTCAGATGAATGAGAGCTGGCTTTTATAGCTCCTGGTTAACTAAGATATTTCAAAAGCTTTGTTATAAATAAATAATAGCCAATATTTATTAAGCCAAAACTATGTGCCAATTTTTGGATTAATGTTTTTACATGTATTGTCTCTGTTTTTTCTCAACAATCATATGAGCGTCTTATATATAAGCCTTAGAGAAATTAAAAGAACCAAGTTCACACACCGAGGATATTGTCAGATATGAGACATGAACTTAGACGTCCAGCACTCAAGTTCACAGTCTTAAAACCCCGATGTCTCTTCAGTATTTCTTAAGATTACCATACACACAGTTTACTTGGTTGACAGAATGTAAAATGTGTTCCATTTTTTATGTCATTAATTTTAGCTGAAATAACACTTTTACATATGTTACAGAATGAGAAAATCATTTTACCAGAAACAACCCTTATCCCCCACTATTATATCATTAAAATTAGCAACTGTTTCTTACTGAAGGACTGAAACACCCACCTGCATTATGGTTTATGAGTAGGGTAAGCTTGGAACTTACCTAAGGAGTAAATCTCTATGCAAACTCAATATGTCCTTTCAACCAATGTAATGAGTACTCAATTTATACAAACATTACTCTGGATGCTAGGCATTCAAAGATGAAATTTTCCTGCTCTCAAAGATCTGTGAATATAATGGACAGGTAAACAATTACAATATAAGCCTTGAAGTGTTCATAATTTATCAAATCCAGAACAAGGAAGTAAAATCAGAGCAGACTTTCTGGAGGACATGATGAGTTTTTGAAGAGTAACTGCAAAGGCTTCATGGGCCTGTGAGAGATGGTGGATGTTCAGGGCACTGCAAGTTGTCCACAATGTCAGAAACACAGAGCATGAGGAAGAAAACAGCAAGAAATGAGATCGGGCAGAAAGCAGAGAGATCAGGCTATAAATGGCTTTATTTGCCTTGCAAACACATTTGGATTTTATGTTGAGATCCTTGGTGAGCCACAGAAGGATTTTTAAGTAGGAGGATAGTGTGATCAACTAACAATTTCGTATTTAGAATAAGCCAAAGTCTGTTCGCTTTGGGGAGGTCTAGAGAGAAGCAAATCAAGAAGCAAAGGAAAAGCTGGGAAGCTATTATCAGATGAAGCTGTCAGTGAAGTCAGAGTCAGTCAGAAGGGGCAAAAAAAAAAAAAATGGGTGAACAGGAAAGATTCTGAATAATACAATTGGTAGGATCTGATTCCAGGTCTGGGCTAGAGGAGTTGAGAATGAATGGTGGCAGCAAACTCAGGAAGATAAGAGATTTGGGAAGGGTTTTCCCACATATGTTGAGCTTCAACAAGACATCTTAGTGCTTGAATTAGAGATAGCTACCGTTCTTCAATGAGATAATAGTGAAGGTTATGATTGTTTCCAACCTAAAGAATGAATCTCTATTACAAACATACTACTCTTCCAATTTCTTTATGACCTTATTTTGCGGCTCTTATCCTTAGGTGTGTTGAGGTAATTATCAGAATTCTGAAGTTATATCACTAAGGCTTTCATAATATTTAAGAAAGAATGGCAGAAGGATAACATAAGTAATGCAGAATGAAAATGAAAAGATTTCTCCTTAAAAATCCCAATATTCCAGACTAAATACTACTCACAAAATAATATTTCAGAATATATGAATAAAATGTATGGTGACTTCTTATACTGAACAACTTACACCATGCCCCCTTTCTATTTCACAAACAAGAACAATTTTGGTTTCCATGGCTAAGTAATTGAAATGGCAACCATCATAATACTGTTAATCGTTAAGTTAATAAATGGTTATCTTTCTTGGTACCCCAAATATTTCAGATTGAAAATATCTCTCTGGCCAAATGACAATATATGTAACTTTTAGAAAAATGATTACACTAGAATATTTTCTCATAGCTTTAAAGTAAGTATGATACATACTTTTTAACTTGCATAATGTACAAAGATAAATTTTTCTGATAATATTGTTGCTCTCAAGTTTTGTAAACATCATGGATTTCCAAAGCCTTGGATACTCAGTGTCTCTGTTGCCCTCACAGAGTCATAGAATCAGGATTCAAAAACAAAAAAACAAAAAAAACCCTTAGTTTATAAAGAAAAAAGAAGGAAGTCATGAGGAGAGATCTGGTCTGGTCAGGAAGGTTATGTGAACTTGTAAAAACGAATAATGCACTAGATACATGTATGTATATGTATAATTTTATACATATTTATGTTGTATAATGGTAAATTATCATAGAATGATATTATATTATAGATAGAGTGAGCTTGTCTTTCTCTTCACCTCCTATTTTCTTCCCCTATTTTTACTTGATAAAGAGAAAGTCTTTAGTAAGGCAAGAAAAAAGAATTATTTTGTATTTTATGCTCCAAAGTTCGAAGGTATGCCTCAAAAGGTAGTTGATGTCAGAAAGAGAAAGTGTGTAACCACTATTCCATGGTGAAGAACTGAAAAGACGTACACCTTATTCCCAGGAAGGCCCTCCCAGGGATGTTGCAAGGTGGGAGCCAAGGGCCTGTTTCATAGATCTGAGATCTCAGGAGGGGCAAGGACTGCTCAGGCTGGGAAAGAGAGGAGTATCTGCAGAAATTAGAGGAGTGGGAAAGAAATGAGTGAGAAGGACCTTCCAAATGTCCATTGCAGGCACCAGCTTGAGAAAAATGAGGAACTACTTTCTACCTCTTTGTTCTGTATTCTGTGTGTATTAATTGGTGATAAGAGAGATTTTTTTTTTTCTGTTACTAGAGTGTACCTTGGTACTTTTCCAGATGCTGCAGGAACCACTAGGGATGTCTATCTGTCCACCTATCAAAAGAAAGATGCAGAGATTATGCACTGAACTGTCAACATCCTAGGGAACAGGATAGGGAAGAGTACAGAATTTTTTTCTACTTCATTTACTTCTATATTTCTTGAGTCTAAAGAATTAAAACATAAACAAATTATGGGGAAAAACTATTGCCAATCATTTTTTTTTTTCTGATTCTACTTTTTCCTTAGGGAAAGCATCTCAGAAAATTAAAGCTTTGGTTTTCAGTCTTTAATTATGTTCAACCATCTTTAGTCAAAGGGTATGTAGCAATCAACATGTAAAGTGCACTATGTGGATAGTTTTCTACTCAGGAACATGAAGGGAAAAAAATGTTGGGCTTCTATTTGGAGGGATGAGACTCTGCACATGAGAAATGAATGAGGGACTTCCCTGATGGCCTAGTGGTTAGGATTCTGGGCTTTCACTGTGGTGGCCTGGGTTCAGTCCCTGACTGGGGAAGATCCCACAAGCTGCATGGTGGTCCCCCCCACACACAAAAAAAGAGTGGTGAAAAGTGAATGAGAAAAAGCAGAATTTATGTGCCTGCAGGTAGTAAGCTTTATTGGATGATCAGACATAGAAGTGAGGTGATTATCACCGTCAGAGAGAGGAATCAGGAGAAGCAGGGAAAGATGGTCAGGTCTCTTGCTATAAGCCAACAATCCATAAGTGACTTTTCAGCGTGTAGTATCAACAGTATGTTTGAAAACTAGCTGTGGGAGAGTCAAAGAATGATGGGAAAGAGCTACAAGGATATACTGTACAACATGGGGGATATAGCCAATATTTTATAATAACTATAAATGGAGTAGAACCTTAAAAAATTGTGAATCCCTATATTGTACACCTGTAACTTTGTACAGCAATTATACTTCAATTTTTTAAAATTACTATTAAGTAAAAAATCCCAAACTTGAAATAAGGTAAGAGGAAAGCTAAAAACATAATAATGATGGGAAAATATGAGGAGAAAAAATAGAGTCTACATTAGAGGCATGTTAAGAACTTAGAGAAAACTCTTCAGAGTCACAGAATTTTAACACTGGCAGAAATGTGATCAGCCAGTCCTTTTACTTTACATGTGTATGTAAATGAGGCTTGGAGAGGTTCAAATAACAAGCCAAAAGTTATACAACCAGTTTATTTCAAAGTTAAGGCTAGAGAAAAGACAAGATATTTGCCCCTAAGGAATTTATGCTTTTTACCAGAGATAAAATTGAAAACTACAGAGAGAACAAACAGAACAAACAGAACAGAACAAACCATTTACAAGAATTACATCAAGTTATAGTCTTGGTTTGTTTTGCCTCTCAATAAAAATAATGTTCAAATATGTGTCCTTTCTTGGAATCTATAATAGTGTTTGAGAGCATATCCATGAAATCCAGAAAATCATACATGATCATTCTAAGCTTTCTTTGAACCCAATTTACAGAGAATGGAACTGAATTTCAGAGACTGCCAGCTGCCAGGGAAGTCACTCAGGCTTATCTCACACTGTTTATCTGGATAACATTTGGACGTTCTGGAGAGTCGCAGGTACCATCAGGGCCTAACCCTTCTTCTGTGTAGGTGTTTTAGCCCCAAATAGACAAAGGTTCTCAAAGTGAGGGCAAGTATTTGAGATAAGCCATTTTTACCTAATCAGGCAATTTTTCAAGCAGATTAAAACTGAATCCTTGTCACTGGTTTTAATGACATGGATTTAGCATCTTTCAGAAACTCTTTTACTGCAGCATTTGAAAATCAATGACACTATCAAGCATATTTCCATCTCATACTCAAAACCTTTTGAGAGTTTAGAAAAATGCTTTATTTCTGTGCATTTAAATGGCTTAACACATAATACATATGGAAAAGATTGCTTTGAATTATCTCTCTCAGAGTTCAGAAACAGTTGTGGGAAAACAATGACCTGCTTGTAAAATATTAAAAGGTGATGTTTTCCTTCATAATTATCATGCTCTGGAGCATAAGTGTTAAAATGACTGTTTCATAGTCATCAGTCAGGGTCCAATCTGGACACAGAAACCACAGAGTAATTTGAATAGGTAACTTTCAAATGAAATCAAATATAGAAAATTATTAACTATAAGGGGAGCTTGAAGAAACAGAGGATTGACTAATAGGGAGTAAAGAGGGCAGTTACAGGAGCAACAACTGCCCGTGGGGCTGGGATACAGAATCCAAGCAAGGGACAGATCTGGAAGAGGGCTTCACCAGGGATCCAGACCTCATTGGACAGAGCACAGCCCGGGATGGGAGAGAAGTCCCCTGAGGCTGTGTTCGCTGGTGGCTGTGGAGAAAGCCATTCACAGGGGGTTGCCAGGCTGGTAGCACCGTGCTGGGAGGGGAGGTGCCCACAGGGAAATCCCATGTGCTACTAAACCCTGACTGCCGTGAGGGCCTGGAGCTGCAGGAACTACACTCTGCAGAATCTGCCCCAAGGAGCACACAGCTGCCAGGAAGAAAAAATTCCTTTCTCCTCCAGTGTCCCTCTGGGACTGTCTTCCAACAAAGCTTGATCTCTTGCCCACTGGCAAGAGAGATATATTTTCAGGTCCCATTGTTACAGAGCAGAAAATAAGGGTGAAATGAGAGCTGAGAGGCAATCAATCAGTTGATGACTAGCATAATTGTTCAGCAAGGTTCTGAAAAATAGCTCTGTTTGTTCTCTCTGTAGTTTTCAATTTTATCTCTGGTAAAAATCATAAATTCCTTAGGGGCAAATATCTTGTCTTTTCTCTGTAACAACATGTCATACCCTCAGCTGGTCAGGTCACTACCGCGGCACGTTGAAGAAATGTGGTAGAATGCAGAAGAGGAGAAGGAATGGAGGATAGTGGGTTTAACTGTTGATATTAATTGTGTGTGGGTTTGGGGTAGATATCTCCCTTTCCTCTCCTCTCGTGAGTCCACGTGGAGGGATTTCCCCAGCCTCTCTGCACGGCTTCCCCTGTCCTAGGTAATGAGGAGTAATGTATCTGATTGGTCAGTTTCAAAGAATGAATGGGTACGTGTGGCCCAGCAGCTTCCTCATTGTCTTTGAACGCCAGCCTGCCTTCGTAATTTTCATCATCAGATGGTACACTCAGAAGGATGGGCTCTGCCCCACCGAGGGAAGCCTACCAATGTCTACATGCGCCAGCGACCGGGAGGGAGGTTAGGGCGTGTGTCTGACTCCGGGACAGAAGATGTTAGATCTAAGCCACATTCTTCAATTCACCTTATATCAATAACAAAACAAATAATTTAACTTTTACCATATTTCTATTTGTCCACTTATCAGAGGGTTCTGAACTCAGGAGTGGTATTTACTGATCCCTCTAAAACTCCACAATTAATCAAACTTTTTAAAGAGAGGAGTGGGCCCCCGAATTTCCCATCTAAACCTATGGCTCTCCTTCAACAGAAGGCTCTACTTTGCCCGCCCAAACCTCAACCCTCCTCTATGAGACAGTGAAGTATGTCCACTTTGCCCTACAGGAACCCTACATCCCTTTTTCCATTCTCTCTCCCCTCCACAGTTTGCCCCATTTCACCCTAGTACACCCACACCCACAAACACACGCACCGTTTTCAAAACCTGACTTTCTGGAAGAGGTGATATCAATCACTGTCATCTCAGCAATAATGCCTTGTTTTCTCTCTGCCAGTGGTGACGGGATTTTGAATCTGAGTTCTAATATGGGGACATAAGGTTATTAGTAAAATATCCAGCATCAGATGATTGACTAGGTCATGGGGATTCTTCCTGCGATGCCTGAAACTGTAGCCACAGATGGCTCCTAACTGTCTACCCAGCTTCCCAGAGTTTCCTGTCCGGGAGATCATGCCCCTGTTTTCAAAGGCTCTGAGACTGAATGCCTCTGTTGACATATGGTGATGGTCTGAACGTTAAAGCTCCTAGTCCAAGAATAGTTACTCAACACATGGCAGCTACTGTGGGTAGTGCTGTCTAAGAAAGGCTGGTGGGACTTCCCTGGTGGTCCAGTGGTTGAGACTTCGCCTTCCAGTTCAGGGGGTGTGGGTTCGATCCCTGGTCGAGGAGCTAAGATCCCACATGCCTCATGACCAAAAACCAAACCATAAAACAGAAGCAATATTGTAACAAATTCAATGAAGACTTTTTTTTTTTTTTTTTTTTTTTTGGTACGCGGACCTCTCACTTGCGGAGCACAGGCTCCGGACGCGCAGGCTCAGCGGCCATGGCTCACGGGCCCAGCCGCTCCACGGCACGTGGGATTTTCCCGGGCCGGGGCACAAACCCGTGTCCCCCGCACCGGCAGGCAGACTCTCAGGGAAGCCCGATAAAGACTTTAAAAATGGTCCACATCCAAAAAAAATCTTTAAAAAAAGAAAGGCCAGGAACACTCAGAGGACATGAGCAGTCCGCTTTAGCAAGGTGAGCAAACTGTAGGGCTGAAGGATAGAAAATTAATGTTGGAACAGATGGCAGAAGACGGTTAACACCTGACTAAAAAGAACAGGATTTACTCATTTCACGCTTTAGAGCTGAAGATTTTGAGCAGGAGAGTAGCTCTTCTTCTCTTCTTTTTCCTCCCCCTCCTCCCCACTCCTTGCCCCTCCTTCCCCCACCTCTCTCTCTCCTCAAGCAGAGGGATTTGTGTTATCATACTTGTTGCTGTTGGGGGCACACTTTTCAACTCTGATCTGTTTCTTCTTTTATTATTTTTCCCCATTGCACTCTATGCCCACTCCCATTTCCTCCTCCCACCTTGATTTTGGCTCCTATATGGTTATATGTGTTTTTGGAAATATATGTATCTGTGAAAATGATATGATTTTATGTAGAAATATAGAGACAGATAGCTACATATCCCTGTTAATTGTGTGTAATTGAATCTTACATAAACATAGACTAGGGATTTTTCTTTTGTGCTGTAGAGCTTGTTTTCTCTTGATCTACATGAATGATTTGCACCCTAGAGATCATCTTCTTTCTTATTTATTTTTATTTATTTATTTATTTATTTTGCAGTACATGGGCCTCTCACTGTTGTGGCCTCTCCCGTTGTGGAGCACAGGCTCCAGAAATTTTGCATATTTAATGCAAAAAGGTAATAAATCATATCAAAACTTCCCCACTACATTTAAATACCTGCAATGTAATTTTTAAATTTTAAGCCTGAAAGAATTGCTGAAAGTCAGGAGACATCATTTTTTTTTGCTTATCGTAGGAGAGTGTAATAGCTTATAAAATACATTCCTGTTACCCTTCACATAAGTTTTAAATGACATCACAAATATATTTTTCCATTTCAGTTTTCCCTGTTCATATATTCTTCCCATTTTTAATTGGGTTTTCTTTTTTTCCCCTTGATTCATTGGAGTTCCTTATATGTAGTAGAATAATGTTTATTTCTTGCCATTTTTAGATATTGTAAATATCTTCTCCCTCTTGTTTCCTAATTATGGTGACCTCACATAACAGAAATCCAAGTTTCAGCCATATGGTTTGTGCTTTGAGGTCTGGTTTAAGCAATCCTTTCTCATACGTATGCCACAAAGATATTCCCCTGTATTTTCTTCCATAAGATTTATAATTTTACCTTTCATATTTAGGCTTTTAAAACACCTGGATTTTACCTGGTATATTATTTTCTATAAGCCAATAAAACAATCTGTTTCTTTCCAGTGCAATGGAAGTTTTAAAAATCATTTCTGATTGATTTATGAGGCCACCTCTATCATAATATGAAGATTGACCACTTATAAGGGTTATCTCTGGGCAATCTATTCTGTCCCTTTGGTTTACTTTTCTGTTCTATGTTAGCGCCAAACTCTTTGTACAACTTTTAAAAATTATGTTCTAAAATATGAGTGGGCAAGTCCTTCACCTTTACTCTTCATTTTCACAATTATCCTGTTGATAGACCTCTGTTCTTCTATATCATGCTTGTTATTAGGCTATATCTTTCAGCTTCTAGACTACCTTTTACAACTCTCTTTGTGATGCTGGAGCTAGGGTAGCTAGGGTCTACAAGTCATGTTTCTCCTTTTCTGAGTGGCTACCTGTTAGGCCCTGTCACTAGGGGACACTAAAGGGTAACTGGAGGAAGACAAGGGCTGATTTCCTTACTGTCTGCTTTTGGTTGCTGTCAGCGTTGCCCCAGCTTAACTTAGTCATCCCAACAGCAGCAACTGACTCCAGTCTCCAGAAATCAGCCTCATCACATTGCCTCAGGTTTGCTGGAATCACCTGGCTGGGATGCCCTTGTCAGAGCTTTTTTTTTTTTTAATTGGAGTATAGTTGCTTTACAATATTGTATTCGTTTATACCGTACAGAAAAGTGAATCAGCTATACGTATACATATATCCCCTCTTTATTGGATTTCCTTCTCATTTAGGTCACCACAGCGTATTGAGTAGAGTTCAATTGTGCTATACAGTAAGTTCTCATTAGTTATCTATTTTATACATAGTGTCAATAGTGTATATATATATCAATCCCAATCTCCCAATTCATCTGAATAGCCACGCCTTCACTGATATCTGAGTCCCATCTCCACAAGACCCTCTTCCAAACTTCTAGCACCGTCCCTTTGTTTCTCCAGCCCTAGAGAACCTCACTGCTCTCTTTTTGCCGGTTAGTTCTGTAATACCTGCTTGCAATTTTATATATATTAAACTATCTCCACTAATAACTGGTGTGGTTTTTGATTTCTGACTAAATCTTGACTGATACAAATGTCAAGTTCAGAATCAATCTTTCAAGTTCAGAAAGAAAAAATCCACAATATTTGTGTTTCAGTTGCTTTATTTTTTAATTAATTTTTATTGGAGGATAATTGATTTACAATTTGTGTTAGTTTCTGCTGTACAGCAAAGTGAATCAGTTATACATATACATACATCCACTTTTTTTTAGATTCTGTTTCCATATAGGTCATTACAGAGTATTGAATAGAGTTCCCTGTGCTATACAGTAGGTTCTTATTAGTTATCTGTTTTATATATAGTAGTGTGTATATGTCAATCCCAATCTCCCAATTTATCCCTCCCCCCACCCTTCCCTCTTGGTAACCATAAGTTTGTTTTCTACGTCTGTCGTTCCATTTCTGTTTTCTAAATAGGTTCATTTGTACCATTATTTTTAGATTCCACATATAAGTGATATCATGTGATATTTGTCTTTCTCTGTCTGACTTACTTCACTCAGTATGATAGTCTCTAGATCCACCCATGTTGCTGCAGATGGCATTATTTCGTTCTTTTTTATGGCTGAGTAATATTCCATTGTACATATGTACCACATCTTTACCCATCCCTCTGTCAGTGGACATTTAAGTTGCTTCCATGTCCTGGCTATTGTAAATAGTGCTGCAATGAACATTTGGGTACATGTATGTTTTCGAATTATGGTTTTCTCTGGATATATGCCCAGGAGTGGGATTGCTGGATCACATGGTAGCTCTATTTTTAGTTTTTTAAGGAATCAGTTGCTTTAAATGTACAGATTAATTTCAAGAGAATTCATTTGGAAACAATATTAAGTTGACCATACATTAATATGACAGCTCTTTATTTATTCAGATCGTCAATGTAATTCAATAGGGTTTTAGAAACTTTATTCATTTAAGACTGATGTACTATTTGGGAGAAAGGAGCAGATTCAGGCTTTGTGGGGCCCAAAGCATATGCTTAACTTAGGGAACCTTCTTTTAGAAGAAGAATATAAGATTACACATACAGAGTTAAGTACAAAATGAATTTATTTAGAATGAGAACAAAATAAAAATAAATTATGTATTTTTAAACTTTACAATATCAAAGACATCAAAAAATCCATTTATTAACTAACTGCACAACATACCTCTGTAATACTTTTTTCCTACATTTTGACTGCACATTCACTGATCACATATTCATATGAAAACAATTTTATATTTTTATAGAATAATATAATACTAATTGAGTCTTTCCCTTTTCATAGTAGATTGAAATATGCTTTTCATCAATATTATAGTTTAGAAAATTTTTTCTTTCAGTTTCACATCTCATTCTTGGTAAGTCATAAGTTTTTAAAATTGTTATCAAATTTGTGACTTCATTCAAAAATTTTTTTTTAATATATATAGGAGTATAAGATTTTAAGATATTTCAGTGACTGACAACTCTTAAGATAGTATTTGAATTGGTGATATTCAACCAGTTTGCTCTTGATGTGTATTATGAATCTTGTGATATAAATGTAAAGTTAAGTATTTCATGGCAAATTAGCAGGAAATTCAAATTTTTTCAACTTTTTCATATGATTCACTCTTCTAGCATTTTCTAACAAGGCTGTATAAAGCCTGTAACCAAAAATGGTTATTTATTTTTTTCTCCCCATAAATCCATTCATTGTTGCTTTATATATTTGAGCTATATTATTATGTGCATATATGTTCTTGAGCAAAATCTCCTGGCCTATATTTTTATCACTTTATAATGTCCTTTTTTGTTTCTTCTTTTTCCCACTAATAGAGGCTAAAATGTTACATGTATTGATAGTAAAAGAAATTTAAGTAATTTTTAACAAATACCTGTGCCTTTGCTGTTGACTATTTTTTCTCAATTTTATGATTCTTTTTATTGAAGTATAGTTGCCATACAATACTGTTTGTTACAGGTGTACAATAGAGTGATTCATAATTTTTAAAAATTATACTCCATTTATTGTTATTATAAAATATTGGCGGGCTTCCCTGGTGGCGCAGTGGTTGAGAGTCTGCCTGCCGATGCAGGGGACGCGGGTTCGTGCCCCGGTCTGGGAGGATCCCACATGCCGCGGAGCGGCTGGGCCGGTGAGCCATGGCCGCTGAGCCTGCGCGTCCGGAGCCTGTTCTCCGCAACGGGAGAGGCCGCAACAGTGAGAGGCCCGCAAAAAAAAAAAAATAAAAAAAAATAAAAATAAAATAAAATATTGGCTATATTCACTGTGTTTTACAATATATCCTTGTAGCTTATTTTATACCTAATAGTGTGTATCTTTTACTCCCCTACTCTATTTTGCCCCTCTCCAATTCTCTCTCCCTACTGGTAACCACTAGTTTGTTCTCTATATCAGTGAGTCTGCTTCTTTTTTGTTATATTCACTAGTTTGTTGATTTTTTAGATTCCACATACAAGTGATATCATACAGTATTTGTCTTTTTCTGACTTATTTCACATAGCATAATGCCATCCAGGTCCATCCATTTTGTTGCAAATGGTAAAATTTCATTCCTTTTTATGGCTGAGAAGTATTCCATTTATATATACATATATATCACTTCTTTATCCATTCATCTGCTGACAGACACGTTGCTTCCATATCTTAACAGTTGTAAATAATGCTGCTATGAACATTGGGGTACATGTATCTTTTTGAATTAGTGTTTGTTATTTTTCAGATATATACCCAGGAGTGGAACTGCTGGGTCATAAGGTAGTTCTATTTTTAGTTTTCTGAGAAACCTCCACAATGTTTTCCACAGCGGCTGTACCAATTTACATTTCCACCAGCAGTATACAAGTGTTCCCTTTTCTCCATATCCTTGCCAACATTTGTTATTTGTGTTCTTTTTGATGATAGCCATTCTGCCAGGTGTAAGGTGGTATCTAATTATGGTTTTGATGTTCATATCCCTGATGATTAGTGATGTTGAGCATCTTTTCATGTGCCTGTTGGCCATCTGCATTTCCTCTTTGGAAAAACGTCTATTCAGTTCTGCACATTTTTAAATCACATTTTTGTTTGTTTGATATTGAGTTGTATGAGCTGTTTATATATGTTGGATATTAATCCATTATTGGTCATATCATTTGCAAATATTTTCTCCTATACAGTAGGTTGTCTTTTTGTTTCATCAATGGTTTTCCTTTGCTGTGCAAAAGCTTTTAAGTTTAATTAGGTCACATTTGTTTATTTTTGCTTTTATTTCCTTTGCTTTAGGAGACAGGGCCAAAAAAATATTGCTATGATCTATGTCAAAGAGTGTTCTGCATATGTTTACCCCCAGAAGTTTTATAGTATCTGGTTTTATATTTAGGTCTTTAATCTATTTGGGGTTTATTTTTGTATATGGTGTTGGCAAATGTTCTAATTTCATTCTTTTATATGTAGCTGTCCAGTTTTCCCAGCACCACTTATTAAAGAGACTGGCTTTTCTCCATTGTATATTCTTGCCTCCTTTGTCATAGATTAATTGACCATAATTGTGTGGGTTTATTTCTGGGCTCTCTATTCTCCTCCATTGATCTATGTGTCTGCTTTTTGTGCCAGTACCATACTATTTAGATTAATGTAGCTTTGTAGTATAGTCTGAACTCAGTGAGCCTGATTCCTCCAGTTCCATTCTTCTATCTCAAGATTATTTTGGCTATTCAGGGTCTTTTGTGTTTCCATAAAATTTGTAAATTATTTGTTCTATTTCTGTGAAAAATGCCATTGGTATTTTGATAGGGATTATTTTGGATCTATAGATTGCCTTGGGTAGTATGATCCTTTTTACAATATTGATTTTTCCAATACAAGAACATGGTATATCTTTCCATCTGTTTGTGTTGTCTTCAGTTGCTTTCATCAGTGTCTTATAGTTTCCCGAGTACAGGTCTTTTGCCTCCTTAGGTAGGCTTATTTTTAGGTATTTTATTCTTTTTGATGTGATGAGAAATGGGATTGTTTCTTTAATTTCTCTGATAGTTTGTTGTTAGTGTATAGAAATGCAACAGATTTCTGTATACTAATTTTGTATCCTGCAACTTTATCAGATTCATTGATAAGCTCTAGTAGTTTTCTGGTGGTGTCTTTAGGATTTTCTATGTATAGTATCATGTCACCTGCAAACAGTGACATTTTTAATTCTTCCTTTCCTTTTATTTCTTTTTCTTCGCTGATTGCTATGGCTAGCACTTTTAAGACTGTGTTGAATAAAAGTGATGATAGTGGGCACTCTTGTCGGATGCTCTTTTGTTTTTTAATTTATCTACAAAGGTGGGGAAAGAAAAGACATTTTTCAGATTCCTTTTCAGCCATGGCTCCGAATACTGATTATGTTCTGCCAATTGGAAGTACACACCCAAGATTGGGAGGACTGACTTTTTGGCTATATTATTTTTCAAATCAAAGTTA
The DNA here is from genome assembly GCF_000442215.2 of Lipotes vexillifer. Classification (NCBI taxonomy): domain Eukaryota; kingdom Metazoa; phylum Chordata; class Mammalia; order Artiodactyla; family Lipotidae; genus Lipotes; species Lipotes vexillifer. The sequence continues at coordinate 1,179,857 of NW_006777108.1, forward strand.
CAAAGACATGAGTTTCTGCAGCCTTATATCCACATCCATTCTCCAATTTCTTGGGTAATTAACAAGTAATTCCGGTGGCTGCAGCAGTTGGGCTCTGGATTCTGGTGCCCAACCACAGTAGAGGCAGCATTGTTAGCAGGAACCTAGCCTATTATGGTGGTGTGTCTTTGAACTCAATAATTCCAGGGATGACCTCTGCAGTAGTAAGTCCCCTAGTAGGTCAGATGTGGGATCTGGGAATGATTTCTGGAGAGCTAGGCTAGATTCCACTCTTCTGGCTGTCCTATGATTTTCTCAGCATTGATTACTGTTATTGAATCTTTTTCTACTTAATAACTGAAGACAGTCACTGTTTTCTGCAGTGAACCTCAAAGTCTTGTTCAGTTTTTCCTCTTTCATTACACAACAAATCAAGGCAGTAAAAAAAATCCTGCTGTTCCTGCTTCCAGAAGTTCCCCTATGTTCAGTCACTCTTTTCCCCTTTCATAGTTCAGGCTTTTAGGATGTAAAGGAAAAAGCATCAACTTTGGATACTGGGATCAATTTATGGCCACACCACTCCCAAGCCATGTTTTCTTATATAAATCATTTAATCTCTCAGAATCTTAAATTCCTCATATATAAAAGGAGATCGCTACTCAGTTTATAGGATTTAGGGAAAATTAGAGATATTATGTGATGCTTTGTGAAATTTCTCTACCCCATTACTTGGTATTTAGTCTTAGACACACTATTATCATTATTAAACTCCTACCTTGAATCCTTGTCTTCTTGTCCTTGGACCTTTTTAAATCCAGTTGTGGAAAGAGAAAAGCTTGGAATAACCAAGAAAATAGAAAAGTAGCCCTTGCCTTTAAGGAGCTTTCAGTTTAAAGAACAAATGTTGGGACTTCCCTGGTGGCGCAGTGGTTAAGGATCCGCCTGCCAATTCAGGGCACATGAGTTCGAGCTCTGGTCGGGAAGATCCCACATGCCGCAGAACAGCTAAGCCTGTGTGCCACAAGTACTGAGCCTCCACTCTAGAGCCTGCGATCCACAACTACTGAGCTCGCATGCCACAACTACTGAAGCCTGTGTGCCTACAGCCCGTGCTCCATAACAAGAGAAGCCACTACAATGAGAAGCCCACGCACCACAACGAAGAGTAGCCCCCGCTCGCCAAGACTAGAGAAAGCCTGCGTGTAGCAACGAAGAAGGAAGGGAGGGAGGGAGGGAGGAATGAAGGAAAGAAAGAAGGAAGGAATGTGAAGCTTTCTGGAAAGCATGACTTAGGCTTGCTTTTTTTGTTTTCAAATCTAGGTTAATTTTGGGTTCTAGACTAAGGCAAGCAAACCTTTTAAAATCAATGGAAGAATTTGGAAGGATTTTTAGAGGTATCTCTCTAACCAAAGAGCAACTGAATTACTTTCAGTGGCTGAGATAAAATTATTAACTTCAAAACTCAAGGCTTTTTCACTTCCAGAGAAATGAAGTTGATATACTTGTCCATATTAGTCCCCATAGGTACAACAACAACAAAAAAAACAGAAACTATATATAAAACATAAGAAGACTCTGAGAGGTGGAGAAAAGGGAACAGACCACTAGGCAATATGGGACTCAAGGAACACATGGTGATGAAAGTTCCCTGGATTTTCATATATTCCAAACTGGGAGCTGGAAGAAGCCAGAAACCCAGAAATGCCAATGGGCACAGACAAAACACTCCAACAAAAGTCTGCTCTCTTTAGAGCCAAGGAGACAACAAAGGAAAAGCCATTAAGACAGAAAACCTTCAGAGAATTACTCTACTTCAGCTGAACACCACATAAAAAACTGTGGTCCCACCCCCATTCATACCAGCAAAGTCACAGTGGGGAGTAGTTAGAGCTAATTCTCTAAGGAGAATGCCAGAAGGAATCTTTTCACATCAGGAAGGAAGAAAGATAGTGGTCACATACATAAGTACAGTGGGTTTCCTTCTCCTCTTGAGTTTTCTAAATTATGTTTGATGGTGGAAGCAAAAAGTATACTACTCTCTGATGTGGTTTTAAATGTATGTAAAGGAAATATTTAAGACAATGACATTAAAATGGAGGATGGCAAAAAGAACTTAAAAGGAAGTAAGTTTTCTATATTTCACTCTAATAGGTGCAATGATGGCAGTAGTAGACTGTGATAAGTTCTGTATATATAATGCCTAAAGCCAGTACTAAAAAAGTTATATGAAGAGATACACTCAAAAACAAAAGCAATTCAATGAAAGAGGAGTAGCTTTTCCAATACATAGTGCTGGAACAACTGGACGTCCATAAGTGGAAAACAAATGTGCCTTAACATAAGTCCCACACCTTATATAAAAATTAACTCAAAATGGATCATGGACTCGAATGTAAAATGTAAGGCTGTAAAATATTTAGTTAAAAAATAGGAGAAAATCTTTGGGCTATAGGGCTAGGCAAAGAGTTGTTATTCTTGACACCAAAAGCACAGTCCGTAAAATGAAAAATGGATAAGTTAGACTTCATCTAAATTAAGCACTTTTGCTTTATGAAATAACCTGTGAAGGCAATAAAAAGGCAAGCTACAGAGTGAGAGAAAATGTTCACCAATCATGTATCTGTCGATAACTATATAAAGAACTCTCAAACTCAAAAATAAACTAAAACAATCTAATTAGATAACAAGCAAAAGATATAAGTAGAATTTTACTGAAAGGATATACAGATGCCAAATAAGAACATGAAAATATGTTCGCCATTATTAGCCATCAGGGAAATGCAAATTAAAGCCACAAGGACATATGACTATCACAAAGGCTAAAGTAAAAAATAGTGATAACTCGAAATGCCGGTGAGAATGCAAAAAAAGAAGCACTTATACACTGCTGTTGGGAATGTAAAATCACAAAGCAAGTCTGGAAAACAGTTCAGCATTTCTAAAAATCGAACATGCCACTGTCATACAATCTAGCATTTGCACTCCTGAGCATTAATCCCAGAGAAACAAAAACTTGTGTTCAAACAAAAATCTGTACGTAAATGTTTATGGCATCTTTATTTTATTCCTAACTGGAAACTACCCATATGTCCTACAGTGGGTGACTAGTTAAACAAATGAGATACATCCATACCATGGAATAATACTCAGCAATAAAAAGGTACAAATTATTGATGCACACAACAATCTGGATGAATTTACAGAGAGTTCTGCTAAGTGGAAAAGCCAATCCTAAAAGGTCAAACATTGTATGATTTCATTTATGTAACATTTTTAAAATGGCAACAGTTTAGTGGTTTCCAGGGGTTAAGGAGAAGGTGAGTAGAGAGAAAAGTGGATGTGACTATAACCAGGCAACATGAGAGATCCTTTTGGTGATGGCATTGTTCTGTATCTGTTACTGAATCAGGTCCAGCTGCTCACCACTCTAAAATTAATACTCAAGAGAGGCAAGGTTGGTAGGAAGGAAAGTTGCCTTTAATCAGAATGCCGGCCATCTGGGGTGATGGTGGACTCAGTGTCCCCCAAAAACCACCTCTGAAGATTCTGCTGAGCCATGAAAGTTTTTAAAGGGAAAAGGGGAAATAATCTCAGTTAGTCATCGAGATGGGGGGGGGTCAGAGTCGTCGCCGTTCCCCACTCACCGCGTGCAGCCTTTTGTGCATGCTTGTCGACTTCCTGTGATTTTTCTTTACATGCTATCTTGTTCACACAGTTTGTTCAGGAGATTACTGAAGGGGAAGCTAGGGAAGAGATCTGGTGGTCTGTTTATTATTTATTCTTCATTTCTACTTCTTTGATCTATGGAAAGTACCAACAGATTAGGCAAGGTATTGTGTGATCAAAAGATTTGAAAGGTGTGCTAGGGCCGGAGATGAGTAGGGCATGAGTGTGCCTGGTTTAAGGACAGTGACAAGACAAAAGGGGGCCTCTTGTAGAGAGCTCTTTCCTGCAAAGAACTCTTTCCTGCCAAAAGCTGCTTACATATCTTGACTGTATCAGTGTCATTATCCTGGTTGTGATACTGTTCTACAGTTTTTCAAAATGTTACAATTGGGGGAGACAGGGTAAAGGTACCTCCATACCATGGGATGAGATCCATGGGATCTCTCTCTATTATTTCTTACAACTGCATGTGGATCTGCAGATATCTCAAAAAAAATTAAAACTTTAATTTTAAAAAACTTGTCTAGAAAATTCCTGACCAGAAATGAAAAATTTCACAGTCGTCCTTGTAAGACAGTCAGATTACTCTTCATTATTGTGGTAAAACTATCATGAAAGGATCTCAAAAGTATTCCAGACTTCACCAAAGAGTTTGAGCCTTTTGAGAATTGTTTCAGGAGGTAGCACCACTGCCTTTTAAAGTAAAACTATAGCCCACCACAAGAGGGTTTTCAGCTACAATCCAAGGACTTACGACACTTTTGGTAAATGGGGTCTCATTATTTTAAGGTATATTTTGATGACACAAAAGGTGTACCTTTTTTCTTAAGGAAGCAGTCCTCATCTATTTACATTACTAGCCCTTTTTCTCCCTTGTTATTATAGTTATTATAGTAAAGAGTCCCTCCCAAGGGGACACCATCATGACATAGCAATGGCTAAACCTAGGCTACGTCTGGGAGCCTTTAAATAGTTTATCCAATCCCCGTACTTAGAAAGGTGGCGTCTTCCTCAGTTATTCTTTTCCATGGGCTTCTCCCCTCCGGTTAGCTTTCTTTTTCACTCCCATTCACCTTCCAAAAGCCATGAGATTTACAGTGAGGCATTCCTATTTGGCGTTCTTGGCAGGAGTAGGTCCTGGGTTATTCTTGAGAAAAGTAAGTGCAGCCTGGAAACAGTGACTTACATTCTCTGTCTCTCGTGGCCTCCTGGATTTTGACATACCTTCCCTTGTGACTCCCTGCCAGGACCCTTTTACTTGCAGAGATGCTCCCAGAGTCGTATCCTCTTGCTTTCAGCTCACTACATTTCTTCTGAGGCTTTATTCCCTTCTCTCCTCTTGCCCTTTATTTGACATTGATCTCACACTGCCCCAAAGCTCCTCAGAAGCTCTGGGTCTCTGTGTGGAAATACAGCTTTAAAACCCCTTAAAGTCTGGAAAAAGTTTTCCAGAAATTCAGGCAGGAGTGAAGTTCTTTTGGGGTCCCTGCAGTAGCATTAGGGGTGATCATGAATGTTTCACCTGACTTTTCTATGGAAACATGCATGCTATAGTTCCAGTAGAAAATAGCTTGGTCTTGCTCTGGGAATTCAACAGGTGAACTATCAAGTATAAATACAGAAGCAGGGGTCTTAGTCTTGAAAATGATATACATAATTTTCTCTGAACCACTTTAGCTAGGGCCCATTGGTTTAGTATGACGTGTTCTCCTTTTCATTGCTTTATATCTTATAAGTTCAGTTTTAATGTCCTCTTTTCTTTAATTTTAAGCAATTAAGTTTTGTTTTTTAGCCGTTTTTAATTTATAACTTCATCGTATAAGGATTGGAGTATGTAGCCTGCAGAAATCTCAGTTTTATGGGAAAAAAAGTATTAAGGTTTTCTTTATGGTCAAATGGAAAGTTTGTTGTAAAGAAAAAAAATTTTTATGCTCTATTTATAGGATTAAAAATTCTATGCTTATCTGCTAAATAAAACTTGTAGATTTTTCTACATCCCTGCTTATTTTTGTCCAGTAGATTTGTCTTATTCTCAAAATATATACATTAAATTCTCTCACTACTGTTGTGCCTCAATCACCTTATCCTTGCACATCTAATAGTGTTTGCTTTATATACTTAGCTGCTGCTTTATTTGGTGTGTATGATTCATCACTGTTAAATCATTTTCATAAACTGTACTTGTTATGATGCCACAGGGTCTGTGATTAATATAACTGCTCTTGTGTGGGGAGGCCAGTGTTAAGTTTGAGGTCCCCAAATGCTATAATGAACATGGCTCTCCTATGGCATATCAACACAAACTATAAACTTTTCATCTTCCCAGATGATGCATTCAATTTCTTCAGAGTAAACCTGTCACTTTCTTGGCCTGGGGCTGTACTTCTCTCTCATCTACCCTTCAGGAGCTTGGAGATAGGGCTGTACAGGAAGATACATTTATTGGTATACTGTTTTCTCATTAACATCACTTTTCACTCCCAATCTCTGTTACACCTGCTGAA
>NW_006777108.1:1186031-1201175 GCF_000442215.2 Lipotes vexillifer
TGCTGAACCTAAACCAGAATCAGTCTGAGGTTCTGAAGGGCAGAGAGGAAGGGGGAGACAGAGGAGGAAAATCAGTCTAGAAACTTCAATGTCTGTTGTATTTTGGTATTCCTGGGGGCACAAGATTGGCAGAAGACAAATGGTGGGAAATGGAAGGTTTGACTGAAGAGCCAGGAAAATATACTTTCTCTCCACTGGTCCCTCCTAAGGCTTCCATGGAGGTTACTAATTTTCCCACCTCTTTCTTTCTATTTCCTGACAACATAGCTGTTCCTAGTGTGATATTAAGGCAGTCAACACTGAGATCTAAAGGCATCAAGTTGTAACAGTGGAAAGATGGATTCTTCTTATGGTTCCTTTATTGGCTATGGGTTCCTAATCAGAAATAGGACCTAGTGATTAAAGGCATGGGTTTCAATGTAGACTTCCTTGATTCAAATCCTGTTTCTATCATTTAGCAATTGTGTAATTTGGGCAAGTTACTTCATCTCTATAAATCTCCAGTCCTCAATTTACAGAGAACGGCTATACTTGTTTCTATCTCAGGGTTAACATGAGGAGTAAATGATATAATTGCTGCATTTCACGTAGCCACCCAGGAACCTCTTAATAAGTAGTAGCTGCTGTTGCTGCGGTTATTAATACTGCTACCTAACATCATCATGCTCCTGTTTTCTCATTTTCAAATGCAGCAGGTGGGAGTTAATTTAATTGCTGTCTCCTTAGAAATGTGTGCATGTAGATTTTTCTCTGTCAGTCTTCCTGGCTTAGGTTTATTTAAATCTACTTTAACTGTTGAGGACATAGAGTTCTTGTTGTCTGACCTGGATTCAGTTTCATCCCATTACCAGCTCCCTGTGGTGCCCGATGCTCAGCGCTTACAATTACCCACCTAACACCGAGAGCACCATTCCCGGAGCTCTGTTCTCCCAGCAGCATTGGCCTTGGTGGCAACACGTGGTCTGCTACACCTTTGAGTGAAGGGCTTAGATTGCACTTCTGGCCTCTGAGGCAGGGTTAGGTGCTGAAGGGGCCAAACTTTCCTTTTCTCTAAAACAAAGTGAGAATTAAAAATGAGCTCTGAACTTACACAAATCCCAAACAAGCACATTGGAAAGTTGATGGTCTTTTCAAAGAAGGTGGAAAATTGGATTTAATTATTGACAAGGGATGAACATGGAACATTTTAAATACTAACAGCAAGTTCTTAACTAAAGTTTGTGAAGGGAGGAAGGAATGAGATTCAAATAAGCTTAAGAAAAACTGTAGCAAAAATTACAAGAGTAGGAACTTTGCAATATACTAATGCTATTTGTATTAACATGTCAGTTACTTTTTTTCTTTTAAAAGATGCTCATATGCATGTGGATAATACACATTTGCAGACTGATCCCAAAAATGTGCATGTCTAATCAAAGTTTATTGGAGAGGGAAATAGTCATCGGTCTTGTCTATACTTTGCAGAGTCCAGGGTAAATGCCTCTATCACAGGGTAAAACCAGAGCCTTGTAGAAGTCCATGTGATGAAATACAGGAGGAGATAGGCTTTGGTGTCAGGCTGGTTCTAAAGTAGGACTCTATCACTTATTATCTTGGTGACTTTGGGCATGTTTATACTTCTCTATAAAATATTCCCAGTTACTTCAACTATAAAATATCATAATAGCTACGTTAAAATATTGCCGTAACGATTAGAAATCATGCTTGTAAATAGCCTGGAATATATAAGACGCTTAAACGTAGCTACTACAAAGAATGGCTTCATGTCAGTACTGATATGAGGTATATTTAAACTTTTATTTAGATGTGTGTGTTGTAAAGAATCTAACCTTGCTCAAAGAGGTCTGGAGAGTATCCTACCTAATAAAAATGTCTTTGTTTACCTGGGGGTTTCGAGCCACAAAGATAGTGTCACAATGGGATTTAGTGTAGGGGCTTTAGGTCATATGATATTAGCTCAGCCTCCGCAGGAGCCAGAGATTGAGGTCAGCCAATCAGATAGCCAACCAGGTCCACGTGACCAATAAAATCTCTGGACATCGAGGCTCTGGTGGGCTTCCTTGGTTGGCAATACTTCCTGTGTGTTTCATACATTGTCGCCAGGAATGGTAAAGCTATTCAAGACTCCACAAGACGGCAGTAGGAAGCTCTGAAAGTTCATGCTTTGAACTTTCCTGGACTCTGCTCCATGCATCTCTTCCTTTGGCTGATTGTAATCTGTATCCTTTTAGTGTAATAAACTGTAGCTGAGAGTAATTTCAGTGAGTTCTGTGACTCCTTCTCGTGAATATCAAAACTGAGGGTAGTCTTGGGGACCTCGGAGCTTGCAAATGGTATAAGAAGTGAGGGTGATTTTGTGGAATGTTCCCTAACTTTGCAAATCGCTTTGCAACTTCTCCGTAAATCTAAAATCATTCCAAATAAAAACATTTATTTGAAAACAAAATGAAACAAAAAATCCCAGAATATACCAGAATGTGCTCGGGAAGATAAAGCAGATATAGGATATTACGTGAAGGATTCTTTTTTTTTTTTTTTTTTTTTTTTTACGGTACGCGGGCCTCCTGCTGTTGTGGCCTCTCCCGTTGAGGAGCACAGGCTCCGGACACGCAGGCCCAGCGGCCATGGCCCACGGGCCCAGCCACTGCACGGCATGTGAGATCTTCCTGGACCGGGGCACGAACCCCTGTCCCCTGCATCGGCAGGCGGACTCTCAACCACTGCACCACCAGGGAAGCCCATGTGAAGGATTCTTAAGGCTAAGGAGCAAAGCCCCAAATCACACCATCAAATTTCACAAACACCAGGAACTTCACTGCAACCACTGGTAGCTCTTTCACCAGGGCTGCTTCTGCCTCAGAAACTCAAACTTGCAAACACTAGAATAACACAACTACTGCTGCTCCTGTCACCTGTCCCAGCAAACATGGAAGCCCCATTTACAGTATCCTCATCAAATATACCTTAACTGCAAAGGAAGCTTGGAACTTGAATTCTGACATCTCCCTTGGGAAGGGATGAATTATTTTGTGGGAAAAATAAAAGAGAATAACTAAATGGATGACAGAAGAAATATACCAAAGAGAAAAAAAGAGATTGCAACTCTAATTCACTCATGATTAGAAAGATATTATTAACTCCATGGAGAGGCAGAATTGGCAAATATGATAGCAATAAAAGGTATCATTAGTTTAGCATCTATTATGTGCCAAGCACTATATATACACCATCTCTGAACTCTGTAAAAACCCCATATGGCAGGTATTACTATCCTCATGTTATAAAAAACAAAACTGGAGTCCGAGCAGTTAAACATGGCCAGTGTCACACAGCAGCAGATCTGACTGACTCCTTACCCTCTCCATGCTGCTGCTTTCAGAATGTCACCAAACAAAGCAGCTGAAATTAAGTTCACATTTCTATGTGAATAATTAGTAAATGTATTAGAAGTTTACTTACGTTCAGTTTTCTCAGAAGAATGGTTTTCGTTCTGAAATCCCAGTCAGTGCCATGTGCCCAGGTAACTGCTAGTGACTGAGAGCTCAGGAAAGGTGTCCACTCAGAGCTGGTCACAGAGTGGGCAATGTTGGACAGGTGACAATAGACATGGAGGATCAAGAGGTGCTATCTGGCTTCAGGAACATTGTGGCGTTCACCTTCCTGGGGATGGGAAGGCTGGATCAGGCCATCACCCCACTGTTTAGCTCCTCACCTGGTGGAGCCTGCCAGAGGCCCTGATGATGACACACAGAAAGAACACTGCCCATTTTTTTAAACTTCCAACACGTGTATCATTAGAACGTCGTATACATTTTACCTTGTGCACTGCCATTCGGTGTTCTGCCAAAGACTTAAAAGACATTCTTCTGGGCTTCCCTGGTGGCACAGTGGTTGAGAGTCCACCTGCTGATGCAGGGGACGCGGGTTCGTGCCTCGGTCCAGGAAGATCCCCCGTGCCGCGGAGCGGCTGGGCCCGTGAGCCATGGCCGCTGAGCCTGCACGTCCAGAGCCTGTGCTCCGCAACGGGAGAGGCCACAACAGTGAGAGGCCCGCGTACCGCAAAAAAAAAAAAAAAAAAAAAAAAGACATTCTTCTTTGTTTTAGCTGAAATATTATTTGGGAAGGTTATGAATTCCCAATAGAAAGTTCACACATGGGCGAATATGAAGGTGGCAGGTTAATACCTTTGTCTGACTTGCCACATTTAAATTTCTCTATCTAGTCATCCTCGGAGATTTCAATAATGTGGACTTGTTTTTGCATAATGTGTATGGTATAAATGGTTCAGTACCCGTGAACAATGCTTTCTTTAGTATCGAAATGAAAGCATACCAGAGTGATATATTTAACATGCAAATGGAATCGTGTGACTCTCTCCTTCAATGGCTTTCCTTTGCTTTTAGAATAAAATCCAAACTCTTAGCCACAATAGAGAAGAAAAAAAAAAAAAAAAGATTTGCCTGCCTGTGTTATTTCTTTTGACCTTGGCTTTATGAGCCTGAATGGATCTATCTATCCAACTCAGCAGCAATGTAGCTTGTTACAAAGATGGAGGAAATATAGTTCAATTTAGCTAAATAATATGTCAAGTTCATGGTAGATGATGGGGGTATAAATGTATATAAAACATGGAGGAGGAGACATATATAAATCAATAATTACAGAACTATTGCTTGTAACATGTAACAATGAGATACATGCAAAAAAAAAAAGTGCGTTCAACATGGAGTGGTGGGGCAAAGCAGGGAATGACTGTTGGGAGTTAGACAGCCAGAGAAGACTGCACAAAAGATAAGATGACTAAATTGGGCATTGGAGGATGAAGCCAATAAAGCAGGAAAAAAAAAAAAAAACAGTCCAGGGAGAGGAACCAGCGTGTTTAAAAAGCCCAAGAGTATGAAACAACACTGTAAGGGTTTTGTCATGTTGGGCCATTAAGCACGTGAGGGACAGGTCATGGCGGGGGATGACAAGGCTGGAGATAGATCTTGAGGGACTTGACTTGTTCATTGCCAGTCTTCAAGCCAATGGTTTCCAATAATTTGTGAGTCTGTGGTAGAGATGTGAATGGGAAACAACATGGTGACACAGCATGGTTAAAAAATCTATGAAGATATACAGTATTGTGTGTGTAAATATATAAAGAAAACAAATGTTTATATTCTCGTAGTAATAAGTACTGTAACTATTGAAAATCGTAATTGTAAATTCGTTTACATTTTAAAGTGAGTCTCTAACTGAGGGCTTTTTCTGGTGGCAAAAACACATTCTTCAGCCTGCCAAAGGAACCTGAAAGTACCAGCCCAAAGAGCGTAGGAGTGCCCCTGAGGCCCCTCTCAAAGAGTGAAGAAAGGGGGTTAGTGAGAAAATACTGCTGCTTCCTTCGACCCTTAGAGAGACAGTTCTCAGGTTTCCTTCTGATCTTTCTTGCAGAGGCCTCAGCCGACAGCCCAGGTGTCCACCGCAGTCACCGCGCATGAATGCACCCCTGAGGGGCTCTTTCCTTCCCCATCTCACTGCCCCCCTGCCCACCACGCCTCCTCCCACAACCTCCCAAATAAATCCTTGCCTCAGGGTCTGCGATTTTCATGTATTCTGTGTATTTTAGAAATGTTAGGAGGAAAAAACTGTAAGCCTCATTTCATGTTCAAGAGAACTGTTTTTCCTTTCTTTCATCCATTACAAGAGTATAGGAGATTGTAAGAGTAAACTGTCCCAATTTGCAGAGATTAGAACTATCAGACCATAACTCTGGTCATCCCTCAGCAATGTGCTGCCCTTTGGGTAGAACTGTTTATTGCTCCCATTCCTGAGCTTTCTTCCACACTCTCAAGACAAGGGAACTGCAGTTTCAGGAAACACATGACCCTTGGTCTGTCCTGGCTTGATGTTAGCGTCACAGAAAGCTCTGCCCCAGTTACGCTGAATTACATGACACTCTCAGCTCCACGTTCTCTCTGGTAAACCTCACCATGTGCCCTCGGCTGGAGCAAAAACTGATTTTACACATTGATCAGATCTTCACACTTTGAGCTATGAAGGACTGATGGTCACAAGTGTACAATCACATCCTTGAATGGTTTTAAGCAAGGGAATGATATCAAACAAAGCACTCTGGAAGCCACAGTGGAACATGGAATGAGTTAGGGTACGAATCAAGGTAATAAATGAGGAGGCCATGTGTAATAAACCAGGTTACAAATTATTAAGGCCTAAACCCAGGGAATGAAGGTGAAGACCAGGCAATAGATTAAAGCAAAACCATAGTAGCAGAGTATTCTCAGAGCAGTGGCCACAAATGCAAATGCCTCTAGGCACCATAGACATTTGGTTACATCAGAATTTTTTTTTGCATTTGAGACTGAGTTCTACCAAAAATAATAATAATAATATAGTATACAACATACAGGAGTCAACAATGACCTCAGTTGGTCTCTAGAGCTGGGACTTACCTTCTCAGGGAGTGCTGTGAACGAGTTTTACAGAATCCAGAAACTCCTGAAAATGTGTATGTAATTGTGTGTACTTTTGTGGAGAGAGAGTTCATAGCTTTATAAATATTCAAATAGGTTCAAGACCCCAAAGAGAAAGCTTTAGCCTAAGAAAGGCAAAGAGAAATGCCATTCACTCAGGGGTGGTGGTGGTGGGGGGGCGGCGGGCACGTAAGTCAGCCCTGAGTGAATGGTAGGAGGAGCTTGTTGAGGATGAAGAATGAACCCTGAACATGTGAGGTACTGTGAAGATTCTGGCCAGTGTAGAAAATGAGACCCGGATGTTAAGGCAGGAAAGTTTTCAGCAGTAAGTGATGGGGAAGCTTGACACGGAGCCACCGCATAAAGCTCTTTCAAGTTTGCGTCAATACTTTTATCAGAGCTGACTGGGAAGATTAGCAAAGTCCCCAGGCTTTACAGAATGGGTGGGGTCGAAGGGGAGGTGTTTGCAAATAGGGGAAGTAAAGGAGGAAGAGGGAGTAGGGGTTCATGTGTCAAAAACGACCAGAGAAAGTGCTAGTGGCTATGCTAAGTCCACACGGGGCTTTATGAATTTTAGAAAGTCTCCCCTCTTCCTCCAAAGGGGTGCCGTCTTGGTGGATGGTAAACCCCACACATCCCCTCAGCCAGCTCCCCTCACCTGCACAACAATGCACAACAGCCCTGCCCCTGGCGCACATGGACATTCGGGACAGCACGTCAACAGCCCTCCTGCCACATCCTTCCAACCTTCCCTAGTTGTCCCCTTCTCCATACACCAGCTGCCCCAGACCCCCAGTTCCTCTCCTGCCATTGTACCTTTCAGAGTCGCACGACATACTCTCCACACACTTCCCATCTTCTAGACAAAACGTGTGTTCACCCATCCTTCCCCTCCCTCTAACATGCTCCTTAGACAGAAAGCCTGGTGACACCTTCCCAGCCTATTACATGTGCGCTCTGCGTCCAGGGCATCCCTGATGGATTATTAGGCCTGCTGCTCTCCCTTGGGACACTTCTCTTCCCTTTCCTCATTCTATCTTCTTCCCTTCACATCACCTTTCTCTCTTGCCCTCTGCTCTTTTTTTTTTTTTGCTCCCCCAGGCCCTCTGGTTGATCTTTATTACTTGCTTTCTTTGTAAAATCAGGAACTTAAAGCCAGACAAGTCTGGAGGTAAAATGTCACTGTGAATGTCACCACTCCACAGTTGTCTGGCTCTTCTCACAGGGTTTTGCAGAAACCTTAGATAATAAGGTTTGTCTAATTCCTCTCATATGGTCCTTAGACCTGAAGAGGGCATCTGATGTGTATCATGTCAAGGACTCTGTGCTACCTATTGGTACTTGCCATTCACTTCCTCAGCCATCCCAACTCAGCATGGTGGTGGTTTCTACCACTGCTGGGACCCCAATGGCAGGGTCTCCAAGATGTCCCCACCGTCACTCCTAGCCAGGGCAAGGCTGCCAGTTACTGAAGGTTAAAGGTGCTGAGGTCTCCCCATGGTGCCACCTGCCATTGATTCCAACACCCATGCTGCTAACATCTTAGACTTTTAACATCACAGTGTCCTTTTCAGTATTCCCATGCTGTCCTCAAGAATTAATTCACCTGCTTTTCTCTTGTTATTCACTAAATTTATTCAAATGTAAGCTGCCAACACTTTGATAAATCACCAAATATATTTTGGTTAACATAAAATAACAGTGAATATTTATGATTCTAATATCTGGATCAGACTTGTGTAAAGAGCAAATGGTGTTTCATCCCTTTGACCATTATAAATTAATTTTCATTCATTTAACAAACTTTCTCTAACATTCAATTTCCACATGCTATTTATTAAAACTGCCTGTGATCTTAATTCTAAATCAGAATTCACCTGTAAAAAGATGGTGTGGAAGGCACACACCAGTCCTTCCATGGAATTTCCCATAAGATCCTTACTATCTGTTATGGGTTGAATTGTGTCCCCCCCTCCAAAAGATACGTTGAAGTCCTATCCCTCTGATTCTTCACAATGTGACCTTATTTGGGAATGGGGTCGTTGCAGATGTTAAGTAGTTAGGATGAGGGTGTGCTGGAGTACGGTGGGCTTTTAATCCAACATGACTGGTGTCCTTATAAGGACACAGAGGGAAGACAGCCATGTGGAGACTCAAGCAAGTTGGAGTTTTGCTGTCACAAGCCAAGGAATATCTGGGGCTATCAGAAGCTGGAACAGGCAAGAATAGATACTCCCCTAGAGGTTTTGGAGCAAGTATGGCTCTAATGACATCTTGATTTCAGACTTAGCCTCCAGAACTGAGGCTAGAGTTTTTGTTGTTTTAAGCCATTCAATTTGTGTCACTTGAGTACAGTAGCCCTAGCAAACTAGTACACCATCCAAGAAATAGCTCTGCTACTAATTTACTTAGTCAGCAAGTAGTTAGATGTCCACTACTGTCTCTCTATGCTGAGTGCTGGGAATTCAGAGATGAATTTCCAGGGGAGCAGGGTCGGGGGACGCAGACACACCAACAACCAACACTGACCAGAGGGATACCTGGAATAAGACAGGCATAAGTACCAGAGACAATGAGAGCAAACACATGAGCTGAGCCCAAGGTAATTGAGGAAGGCTTCACAGAGAAGGGGCCTTTAGGCTAGATGGAAGGAACAAGCAGGAATTCTAAGGAAATGGAAGGAGCAAGAACTTTGGAAACAGAAGGAACAGCATTAGGAAAGGACCCCGCCACGATATTTTACTGTTACATTTGAATCACTATCCATGTTGAAATCCACAGCATTGACCTCCTAGCCTTTCAAACAAACCGTATACCCTCTGATTTCTGATACTATAGGGAGTTACCCTAAGGTATCCATTTGTTTGGCACTCAGAATAGATTATTGTCAAATAGAATCATCTGTAAAACACCTTTAAAAACACTGTTTTAAAATGTAGGTTTTATTATTCATGTGTGGTGTGGTGAGGCCAGCAGATCAGGAGATGCTTGCCACTGAATACAAAGCTTGTTACGGTTCCCAGGAGAAGGGGCACACCACACCATGGGGGCTGCATGGGGAAGCACCGGGCTTGGTCAGGAGGGTGAGGTAGGCAGAGAAGAACGTGGTTTCTTGGGGAAGGAACAGGAGAGGCAAGGTAAGCAGGCTCAAGGTTGGCTGGTTTGGATAATTTCAGGGGGCTCTGGGGTGTGAGGGCTGTCTCTAGTTGTCTGGTACCTAGCCCTGGGGTGATTAGGGTGGGTGGATAGTGGTCCAGAGTGTGAGAGCCAGATAGAGGAGATATGGGTGTGCGTGTTCTGGATTGGTTAGTTTGCATATGAAAGGCATGCTCCTGGGTTTACTGAGTTTACTGTCTCTAGGACTTGGCTAGCCCTGGGAGGGATAGACTCTCCAGGGTCAGCAAGGCATCAAGATGTCACAGCATCTGAAATGTAGAAAATAAAAAGACATGATGAATACAAACACCTTTCTTTATTATTGAATCCAGATTAGATAAGCTGCAATTCTACTTCCTAAGTCGCCCACCTTAAAGAAATTATTTTAGCACTAAACACCTTTTTTGAAATGATAGGTTCCAAAACAAACACCAGTGCCAGGTTCCAGGTTCCAGTGTTGAGTCCCAGTGTGTCTCACGGGACTGTGTCTTCTAGGACTAGAAGAGGACCCCTTGTATTTCTTTCTGTATGAAAGGAAAGTCAGATGGAGTAGCTAGCAAGGAGTCATTTGCAATAAATGAGAGGTAAATGAGCTCATTTACATGGTGTCAATCTGTAGCAAATTGATTCATTTGGTTCTTATGCAGAGCTCCAAGAGAACCAGATCAAAAATTTCCACAGATAGAAATGAATGATCCATTTATCTGAGGATTGACTTTCGTATACTGATTCCTTTAAGAAATAAGACCTTTCTTCCTTTTTTCTTTTATTCACTTTCTTTCGTACTTCCTCAGGAAAAAAAAAAAAAAAAGTATCTTGGAAGTTAAAAAGGCAAAACTCTAACATAAGAAGTTCAAATTCTTCCAAGGCTTTTGCTACCATTGACACTATTAGCAATATCAGTCTTTAACCTTCATTGACTACGTCTTTTGGTTGGTTGGTTTTTTGGGTTTTGTTTGTTTTTTGGTTTTTGAAAAAATTTTTTTGCTAAGCACCATGCTAAGAGCTTTACAGGCATGACCTCATTTTATCCTCCTAATAACCCATTGAGATAGGTATTCTCACTCCCCTTGTGTTGGAAATTTAAAAACTGAGGCTTACAGACATTTAGGTAACCACGGGGGCCCAGTTAGGAGAAAGAGTGATAAATAGGACTCAGAACCAAGGCCATCTGATACCGTAACCCATGTTTCTGACCCCTCTGCTAGTGATTCTTACTGTGCCTGGAAACCACTCTAGGGTCTTGTTAAAATGCAGATTTTGACTCCTGCCACCTCAGTAGGGGCCTGGGAGTCCTCATTTCTAATGAGCTCCAGGAGATGCTGGTCACCGGACGCCCTAGCAAGGCAAGGCTGTTTACTGGCATTCAGATCTATTCTTTTCAGGAAAGCAAGAATCCCATTTTTCCAAGTGCTAAAGGCCAAAACAAATGCTGAAATTACCTGTTCCGTTTTAAATCTTCAGATAGTTTCTATTTTCACCTAAAGTTAATGTTTTTTAATTCAGTGAATTTCAAAGTTTTTCTAGCTGCAAAACTCTTTAAAATTCATACACTTTACATTTTAGAACAGTTTCTGTTTACAGAAAAATTTCACATAGTACAGAGTCCCACATACACCCTCTCCCCACACACTTAGCATTAACTATTATTAACATCTTGCACTTAGTATGGGACATGTGTTACAATTGATGAGCTAAGGTTGATACATTATTATTAACTGAAGTCTATAGGGCTCACTCTTTGTGTTGTACGTTCTATGGCTTTGGATTCTGCCCACTTCAGACAAGACCCATATACATGCTGGAGATCCCGTGGATATGATTCTCACCATATCCTCCTGTCTCCCCAACATCTGCCGTTTATTGTGTGTGCTCTGTTGTCTTTCTTAAGAAAGAAAAATATTTTTGGTATAGACTCATGTCTATACCAAAAATGGGAAAGTGAAAGACCAGAAAAAGCCTCATGTTTCCAGAAAGTAGATGAGAGGCATCACTTAGCTTCACACACATTTGTTGACTGCACAGTCCCAACTATTTTCTGAGTTTGAGATACTTGATAGACAGCTCCTTTCTCCTGCAGCTTTGTCCTTTATGCCTCCAGCCAGGTAGGATACCCACGATAGAGGAGGACGGGACACTTCAGGATTGCAGGAGACCTAGCATTTTCCCAGGGCGCCCAATTCTGGCCCCTCCTCTTGCCCTGTTCCAGCTGCTGCTACCCTCTGCTCCCTGCCGAAAATGGTCCCACAGTGTCAGTTTCCTCCCTCTCAGTGCATTCTCACGTCCATGCTGTCCTAGGGATTGTGTGGGGTTCCTTTGCAATGAAAGGATGCCCAGTTAAATTTGAATTGAGTATGTTCGTTGGACTAATCATTTAGTGTGTCCATTGGGACTGACGAAAAATACTACACACACACGGAATTTTTTTTTTCTTTGAAATTCATATTTAACTGAGTGTCCTGTTTTTGTTTCATTTTGTATGTGTTTCGTTTTGTGTGTGTTGTCACATGTATGTGTTTGTTTCATTTTGCTATTGAATCTGGCAATGCTACCTCTGAGCTATCTTCTCACCTGCTCAAGTCTCCCAGAGACCGTGTTTCGTCTTTCACTAGGACCTGCTTAGTGTTCCCTCCCAAATGAACCCACTCTCTTGAGGTACTGTCCCTATTTTCACTGTAACTTCAGAGCTGAAAAATGAAATGTCCTGTCACATCTTTCGGACATAATGGTAAGAGTAGACCTCTCTAATAATTTTCAGTCCCCTCCGTCCTTCCCCTGTCACCAAGGCAAACATTAGGACAATCCAGAAACAGAAATAAATTGGTAAAGGAATGTTCTTCCTATGAATCCTTGCCTGGCAACACCATCTTCCCAGGAGCAACCTCATATTTTCAGGCTGCACTTTAAAGTCTTTGCCCAACTTTATTTATCTGGCATGTTTATGTGCTTTTGCTCACCCCTCCCCTCTTTTTATTTGATCCAATTTTGAAATGCCCCCTTTCAGTTCTTTAATTCAGGAGGGACAAGACACTATGTGATTACAAACTTGCCATCTTTTATGTATCAGGATTATTTTGTGATAACAACATTTTTAGAGACAAAGATATAAAATATGAAATATTTGCTCAACTCTAGATTTAATGAAGCCATCACAGTTGGATCTCTTAGCATTTTCTGAGTGTAAAAGGGATAGATGTGTGGACCTCAGGAAGGTCTGGTGATTTGTTTTTATGTCACAGAGGTAGACAAATGAAGGGACTTGTTTTGTAGTTATTTCCCTCAGAGGTTGCTAAGCTTTCCAGTTGCTCTCCTGGGCTGCCCACGCTCTCTCCATTCCCCAGTCACTAAAGGCTTTCAGACCTTTTCAGATAAAAGCACATTCTTGTCTCTTCCATCATAGCCTTGCTCTAAAACTAAGAGGAAAAAGCCAAAAGAGCTGGAGGTCATTTTGAGAACTAAATAATTCAAGACCTATAACCTAGTCTATTAGTTTAAAAACTGAGAGTGTTGGGAATTAGGGCGGCACATGAAGAACTGTGAAAGCAAATGTCAGAACACAAAATCTTCCACGTATAAGCTTTATCAGCCATGTGTCCAACTCCTCAACAGAACTGGTTTTCACCTGCACAGGAAATCAGCCTATCTATCATAACATTTTGTGTGATAAGCCCTGGGTACTGTCAGATGAATCATCCACTGTATTTATTACACTTGACTATTTCCCAGAATTAATCTCACCCACAAAGGCAGAAGATAAACTGCCCCTGAGAAATACTCAAAAGAATTTGACGAGATATGTTAATGTTTTTAATCTCTTCTTAGTATCCCTATCATCTGGACTAAATGATTTGACACAATTAGGTTTCAGTCCATTAAACTTGTAAAAATAACCGACTTGAAGAGGGGGGGTGGTTCGGTGACCACTGCAGTGAGGTGAATATCACTTTCAGTGAGAGGATTTTTCATTTCTAAATTAATTTATACATAGCATCTCTCTCAGTTCTGCCTCTGTAATCATTATGCCCTTTCAACGTCTTTCTGAAGTTTATATCACTCTAAAAAGATAATGAAATAAATAGAGCTTGACCATCCCTACGGCAAGGACTTAAGAAGCAAATTTGTGAGGAAAGCTAAGCCAGAGAGAAAGATCCCAAGGTAGTAAATAAATGGTTATGTGCAGACATCATCAGTATTCAACCATTGATTGTTTCATTTTGTGTTTGTATACAGAAGTGCCTTTAGGGATTTTAGCTTAGAAGGTAACGAGCTGACACTTCTCTTTACTGTGAATTTAGGTTCCACTGAGGTTAGTTTTGCTTTTGCCGCAAGAGTTGATGCCACCTGACACAATATTTTTATGTAGTGCTCCTTTATTTATTAAAAAAAAAGATTACTTTTCCAAGAGCTAGAAAATGCCCACCTGCCACAGAGCCTGTAAGTAACCCTTGCTCCAAACCTACCTGGCAAATACAGCCATTGACCCGCCCCAGCCCCTGCATGGTGGTGGTCCTGCGCGGAAAAGATGCCAGTTCAACAAAAAAATGTCATTTTGACAGAGATGGAAACTGGATTACCCACCTGGACTCTCCCAGGGCCACACAGCCATTCAATCTGTGATGTAGTCAACAAATGTGCATTAAAGTTACAGTGTGTCTCCCTGTGTGCTGGGGACATGGTGGAGAACAAAAGACTCTCCTGGGTCTCCAGGAGCCCACTAATCTAGAGCCGAGACAGACGAGTCACGGGCAAGTTCAATGCGGTGTGATAAGCCCCACGGGGTGGAGTGGGGGACGGGGTAAGGAGCAGCCTCCTGTGGCATCTGGAAAGCGCATTTAACTGGGTCTTGAGGGGTCAGGGAAGGCTGTGCAGGGAAACTCTCCCTCTCTGAGTCTACAGTGCTTCCCGTACCAATGCATAAGTACATGTAAAAGCGACCTTCCCCAGCAGTCAGCAAGGAGATGCTCCAGCTCTGTCATCCTCCAAGAATAGCAACAGAAATGCCTGAAGAGCATGCTGCAAGTTAAAAAACCTCATCGAAGATGATACACAAATATCAAACACATGAAAAGATGTTCCACATCATATGTCATCAGAAAAATGCAAATTAAAAAAAAAAAAAAAAAATATATATATATATATATATATATATATACACATATATATAGTACTTTCCAGAAATTAAATGTCCAAAATAATTTAAAATATACTTAGAGATTTTAAGCTCGTAAAATGGAATATTATGGACATGAATTAAAGCCAACTGAGTTTTATACAAGTCCCACTACACAAGAGCAAGAAAATTATTTCACATATCTGAAAATAGCAGGACAATACATAAGAGCTAAGGTTCTGATATGGGATGGATTTTTGATTTAAAGGCATCAATTACACACAGCCTGCCTATTTATGTGTCCTCTGTGGGGCTGAAGCTCAGTGAATTTGGAAGAGAGTTGCCCCAAATTATGGAATTATACAGTGTTACAGCTAGCCTAATCGCTAAAGCGGTTCAGTCCAA